>NC_066516.1:15734442-15736942 GCF_024679095.1 Eriocheir sinensis
AGGAGGAGGAGGAAGAGGGGAAGCAGGTGGAAGGTGACTGTATAGTGAATGGTTGGGGTACTTGACTGAAGGAATATCGAAGACTGGTTTTTTTCTTCTCCCTTTTCCACACAGTAAATTATACATATGGAGGTCGGGGAATGGCGAAGGAGAAGAGGAGGAGGAGGAGGAGGAGGAGGAGGAGGAGGAGGAGGTGATGGAGGTAGTGATGGATGCTGGTCCTGCTGATGTTTGAAGCCTTAAAATATGATTTAATTTTAGGCACTCCATCGGTCACGCTTTTGTATCTTATGTGCAGGAGAATGATGCAGAAAGAAAAATGGATCCATATTGGTAACCGTCAACCAGGGGCGCCAACCAAGGGAGTATCAGATGCTTTAATGTTTTTTTTATCTCTTTCTTGTAGTTTTTGTATTCTGGGTATCAAAGCGAGAAGCAAATAGGATGCTAGATGGTGATCATCGGCCACTGTACCTTCTAAACTCAGAATCTAAAGGATCAAGGAGGGTCGCAGTATTTTGTGATTTGTAAATTAAATTTATTTAATTATTTTCTTCTAGAACTTTCTTTTGAGTACCAAAATAAGAGGTAAATAATATGCTACTAAATAGTTCGTTCCCCATCCACTGTGCCATTTAAATAATCATGGGAAGGCCGACGTATTTTCCTTAACTCCAAATATATGTTTTCTTGTAGCAACGATGATTGGAACAACACATAAAGGCAGACAAAGAAACTCGCTAGAAAATATTCTACAAAATATACATAGCAAAGCCATCATGTTAATATAACACTAACGTCAAAAAAGAAATCCGTACCACTTCTTGATTCTGTTTTGAGATTTGCAAGTAAAGCAGAAATCAAATCATGTATGTTCCTCAAATTCAAACGACGAACATTATTGTAAAACAATGCTGATGTTATACACATGAAACAGACGTACCACACAGTATTTTCTTTCTTTCAGTTAATAATCCGAAACTGAGTGGTGTCGATCGCAGTCCACAACCCTCCGGCAAGCCGGCCCTCGTCTCCTGATTCACATGCAGGGCGTAATTTTGATCAGCTGGGAAACACGACTTGAATGAATCATCTTTTTATCGGGCCTGACGGTGCCTTCACTCAGGGGGGACGGCGCGTGCCAAAACTAATTAGGCGGCCGGAACAAGACTGGCACACCTAATACGTGACGTTTACATTTTTTTTATTATTAAGCTGATGAACGCCGGGGCGCGGCGCGGCTGGGGTCCACGTTAACGAACCTCTGGATATACAATGACAGTGTTACAGTATTTCCAACCAGCTTTGGGGACGCCTGGCGAGAGAGAGAGAGAGAGAGAGAGAGAGAGAGAGAGAGACCTTCATATTGCACACAGCTCCCTGGTACAATTTAATGCAATGATATTGTTTCTTTTTTCATATAATGCTGAGATAACGTTTAATGCGGTTAATGCAAAGACAGTCAATTAATGGAAGAGAGATAACAATAACTCCGAAATAATGTCGGTCGCTTGGGAAAAAATACTTAAGTGTGTGTAAAAATAAATGGCATGATGAGGAAAAAATACCTTGCAGATTACGTTAATACAATGATTATAATATCTGCCTTTTGAAGAAGACAATTAAAAAGGCAAATTATTGACAAAAGAAATCATAGTCATAGCGAATGGAATTAAACACACACACACACACACACACACACACACACACACACACACACACACACACACACTCCCATACCCACCCCACACACCCCATCAAAAGAAACCGTAAACACCGCACTATTATCAAGCGTCCCCACGAACCACACACCAAAACAAACTGAATGGCCGAAGAATATAAAAGTTTCCCTTCCCTTACAGAGCCGGGGCGAGAGACAAGGGGAGAGAGGGGAGAGAGAAAGAGGGAGGGAGCGAGAGGGATAGACACATACATAGCCAAAGAGAGAGAAAAAAAAAGTAGATGGTATACAGAATAGGAAAGGTAGAAGGTAGGTAGGTATATAGGTAGACAGGTGGGTGGGTAGTTACGTATATATAGGTAACTAGATAAGCAAGCAGGAAAGTTAATGAAGGAATATAAGCAGGTAGATATTGGCAGGTAAGAACGTAAGTAGGAAGGAAGGTATAAATAGACAGGTAGAAGAGCATGAGTAGGTAAAAATCAGGTAAGTCGGTAAATAGGTAAGTAGATAGGTAGATAAGTAGTTAGTGTGTGTAGGTATAGGTTGACATACGTGTATAGATAGGTAAGAAGGTAATGATAGGTAGGAAAGATATATAGGTAGGAAGGAAATTATGTAGGTAAGAAGGAATAATCAGGTAGTATAAGTAAAGAAGAGAGAGAGAGAGAGAGAGAGAGAGAGAGAGAGAGAAGAGATATGGAAAGAAGACGGAAAAGCATATACAACCAGACATTAACACAGAAGAAAGAGGGAAAAAAGGCGACAAACTGAGATAAAGACAGAGATACAAAAAGATAGAGAAAATAAACCTAAAAA
>NC_066516.1:15739442-15749442 GCF_024679095.1 Eriocheir sinensis
CCGAGAAGTATGGATAGACAGAATGGAAGGGAAGTATAAAGAAATGGATGGAAATATGAATGAATTAACTGGAAGGGGAGGAAACCGATCTAGAGAGACAGATAAAGACGGAGACAGAGATAAATAGACGGAAAAGGCGTACCTATAACTTCACACATACACACACAAAAAAAAAAAACTCTCCTCCCACACACACACATACAGGCACACAAACACATAAAAGAGGAAAATAAACACAAATTTACCTTTTTACGTACACAGTGTTCCCATGGCCTAGCAAGCACACCTTCCCTTCTCACCTGTGGACTCTCCTTAACACACTCATAAATACGAGTACTTTTCCCTCAGGTAATAGGTATTCATGGCACGAACTCCTCCTCTTCCTCCTCCTCCTCCTCCTTCTGCTTCTTCTGCTTCTTCTCTTTAACTACCATCATCACCACTACCACAGCAATGTCAACAAAACCCTCTGGCGACGGAGGAAGCAGAGAAGATGTAGAAGAGAAAGATGATGATGATAATAATAATGATGAGGGTGATTGTGAGGTCATTGATGCTGAAGAAGATGAAGAAGAGAGAATAAGGAGAACAAGAACAAGAAGAATAAAAGAGGAAAGAGTACAGTGTGGATGGTGGTGGAGATGAGTACTGGTGATGATGGTGAAGATGCTTGGTGGTGGAATGGGTAGTACTTTTGGTGGTAGTGGTGATGGTGGAATAGGTACTACTGGTGGTGGAGGTGGTGGTGATGGGTACTGGTGGTGGTGGTGGTGGTGACATTAGCGAGGCCCACACCCCACCATTAGCCCATAACCAGCCACCAATCACCATTCAGCTTCGTCTGCCAATCAAAGGGGACTGCGCCGTCAACGGACTGACTGACTGGCTGACAGGACGCGTCGCCTCGCCACCCACGACTGTGAACATTCCTTCGTGTGTGTGTGTGTGTGTGTGTGTGTGTGTGACTGGAGATAAGCTATGGAGGGATTAAGTCACCTGATGGTTGGATGACGTGAGTTTTCCCTCCTCCTCCTCTTCCTCCTCCTCCTCCTCCTCTTCGTCCTCCTCCTCCGCCCCGTCCTATTCAGATTTGAGCAGGAAATGAGCGTGGGAATTTATCGTAGTTCATCGCCATTGTGTTTGCGTCGCGGCCTGAATAATGAGCTGAGTGTGTGTGTGTGTGTGTGTGTGTGTGTGTGTGTGTGTGTGTGTGTGTGTATTTGGGGATGAAAAGAGGAAGGTCCCTGAGGTAGAGATATATCAGACTAATCTTCTATGTATCCGAGCACAAAATGTAATGACAATAAAAATAATAGTAGTAATTTAAAATAGTAATAATAATAATAATAATAATAATAATAATAATAATAATAATAATAATAATAATAATAATAATAATAATAATAATAATAATAAGCTTGAGTCATAACAGAGAGAGAGAGAGAGAGAGAGAGAGAGAGAGAGAGAGAGAGAGAGAGAGAGAGAGAGAGAGAGAGGACAAATTAGGTCATGGGAAGAGCGGTAGTGATAACGCTGGTGATAATAGTTGTTGTTATTGTTGTTTTGTTGTTGTTGGTGGTGGTGGTGCGGGTAATAATGGTAGTGGTATTGATGGTAGTAGCTAATGATAATGATGGTGATGGTGATGGTAAGGTGCCTTTTTCAGATGTATATTTAAGTTTTAACCTGGTAGCAGCGACGGGCCAAGTTTGTGGCTTTACCGTGTACCAGCGACGGGCCAGATTTTTGCCATGATACAAACCCCAAAAAAATAGATCATGCATAAATTGATCACAAATACGTTGATATATATTATGAAATGGTTTGCGTGAGTGATGATTTTTTCTCATTATTCTCGCTTAGAGGGAAGGGCCTTTAAGAAACATGATCCCCGCAGCTACCGGGTTAAAAGTATATATAGAATCCACTTCCTTGATAATCCAAACGAGGTGACTCACGCATACAGCCCTTCCCTTCCCCTTCCTTTTTCTTAACCCCCAATCTCCCGTTTTTTAGCTTCCCTAACCAACTTCCCCTTTTTTCCCGCATGATTCCTCTTTTTTTAGCTTCCCCAACCAACTTCCCCTTTTTTCCCTTTGATTCCTCCTCTTTTCTTACCTTCCCCAACCAACTTCCCCTTTTTTCCCCTTCATTCCTCCTCTTTTTTTACCTTCCCCAAACAACTTCCCCTTTTCTCCCCTTCATTCCTCCTCTTTTTTTACCTTCCCCAACCAACTTCCTCTTTTTTCCCCTTGATTCCTTCTCTTTT
This sequence comes from Eriocheir sinensis, assembly GCF_024679095.1. Lineage (NCBI taxonomy): Eukaryota > Metazoa > Arthropoda > Malacostraca > Decapoda > Varunidae > Eriocheir > Eriocheir sinensis. The sequence continues at coordinate 15,741,712 of NC_066516.1, forward strand.
TTTTTCCTTCCCCAAACAACTTCCCCTTTTTTCCCCTTGATTCCTCCTCTTCTTTTACCTTCCCCAACCAATTTCCCCTTGATTCATTCTCTTTTTTTTACCTTCCCCAACTTATCCTATGTTTCCTCCTCCGTCCCCTTGATTCCTCCCCTTCCATCCTCTTGATTCCTCCTCCTTTTTTTCTTCCCCAACTTACCTTATGTTTCCTCATCCATTCCCTTGATTCCCTTCCCTTTTTTACCCTCCCCAACTGATCCTTGTGTTTCCTCCTCCATCCCCTTCATTCCTCTCCCTTTTTTACCTTCCCCAGCTTCTCCTTTTTTCCTCCCGTCCCTCAAAACCCATCACTTCCTCAATTCAGTCGGCGAAAGTGAAAATCAACTCCCTTAGGTGTCGGGGTATAATTTCACACTATATTAAATAAGGAATAATCTTCTCTGATTCTTCTCTCTTATTTACACGCCGCCCTCGCGGAGACAAATATTATAGACCAGACTTCCTCTATGATTTCTTTTTTATATATATTTTTTTCCTATCCATTCTTATTGCTGAAATTTATCCTTCTATTTAATTGTCAGTTTTCATTTCCTTGTATATATGTGTGTGTGTGTGTGTGTGTGTGTGTGTGTGTGTGTGTGTGTGTGTGTAGGTATAAAGTAGTGATGCAGGTAGGTAATGGTAGCGTGGGTTGTAGAGGCGGCTAGGGCAACAACAACAACAACAACAACAACAACAACAACAACAACAACAGCAGCAGCAGCAGCAGCAGCAACAACAACAACAAGGATGCCAGACTAAACACAATTTCAATATATTTCAGTTTTCTTTTTAACGTCCTAAAGTTGCGACGATCTAATTGCCCTTTGTTAATCAGAAGATATCATCATGAAGACTGTCGCAATAGGAAACAGCCGAGCCATGATGATGATGGTGGTGGCGGTGGTGATGGAGATGGTGACGACGACGATGGTAATGATATCCGGCGCGGATCACGAAATATTCTGATAGAGGAAAGAGTAACAATTCAGAAAGTTGGGATCCTTTGTTTCCCATTTCTAATAATATGATTGCAACATTTCCATAAGGTTGATGGGAGGGATACATAAAAAAGGTGACTCAATACAGATAAACTTGGTTCTCTCTCTCTCTCTCTCTCTCTCTCTCTCTCTCTCTCTCTCTCTCTCTCTCTCTCTCTCTCTCTCTCTCTCTCTCTCTCTCTCTCTCTCTCTCTCTCTCTCTCTCTCTCTCTCTCTCTCTCTCTCTCTCTCTCTCTCTCTCTCTCTCTCTCACTAATGTATAAATAAATATTTAAATATATGAAAAAAACTGTAAATGCTGCTTGTCTGCACTAAATAAATATATAAAAGTATGAATAAATAATTAACTGGTAAAATTATATTCTAACAAAGTAAAAAAAAAGGGAAAAATATAAATCAGCATATGGAAAAAATGAGAAATTAAAGAGCGCGGCGTTATCTGTTTTGATGCTGTTTACTGAAATCGGGATTAAAGTTATATACAAAAAAAAAAAGATCAGTAATGAGCGTTTCAACAACTTCAGCTTTAAAATGTCACATGGAAGGAGTACTTTTCGATAATCCAACACTTTCGTTAAATAACAACAACAACATACAATCCCTCCCTTCCCTCACACTTAATAACTCAAGACCACGATGAAAAAAATATATATACAGACACGACTTCCTTTAATAATATCAAAATTTTCAATATATAATAACACCGAGTACAGCAGAATCCACTCACTACCCATCCCTCATTTCACACTCAACTCAAGACCACGTTGCTGTAAAGAAAAACTATAAAAGAACAAATAACATCAAACTCTTCTATAGATAATATACACCGACTACAGAGGGGGTTACCTACTATCCATCCATCCCTTCATACTTAACTCGAGTCCGCGTTGCTCTAATAAATTAAAGGTTCCGGGGTAATGCATTCAGACACCCCATACACAATATATTCCCTTGGTGCTGTTTACTTAAATCTAGATAAGCGTAATAAAAAAATATCAGTGGTGAGAGTTTTTCTGACCCAAGACTTCAACCTACCATATACTTCCTTCACACTTAACCCAAGCCCACGTTGCTCTAATAATTATAGAGTTCAGAGTAGTGAATTTAGACACCCCATATACAATCTCTTCCCTACAATGGTAAGTGTTCCTCTAGCCGAAGACTTCAACCTATCATATACTTCCCTCCCTTCACACTTAACCCAAGCCAACGTTGCTCTAATAATTATAGTTTTCAGAGTAGTGAATTTAGACACCCCATATACAATCTATTCCCTATACACTGACTCAACAACAATGCTTTCAACCGTCATCAATTCCCAGCGCCGTGTGTCATTCCATTCTCTGCTACCTGATGACGCGGTAACCTCCCAGCTTTCCAAACACTGCATTAGTTACCCCGAACCCTTCAATAACACATCTTCCTTTCAATAACTCATTCGTTTTTCAATACGTCATACGGTCTCTCATTCTTCGGCGTGATTCACGAGCCGATCGCGTGTGTATGTGTCACAGCGAGGTGGGAGGGAGAGGCAGAGGTAGAACTGGAGAAGGGAAGGAAGAGGAGGATGAAAAGCGGGAAGAGGAAAAGGAGCAAATGGGAAAATGGGAATGGAGAGGAGGAAACTTTGCAGCAAGTGTAAAAGAGAAAAAAACGGATAGTAAAACATGTACAAAAATCATGGAGATGGAAACTGAAGATTGGAAATGCGAAAGAAAGAGGAAAAAACGGGGAGAGACTGGAATATTAAAATGGGAGAAGATTTTAGAAAAAATCAACAGGCAAGAGAGATGAGGAAAGTGCAGGATGAATGGGATGAGATGTACTTAAAGAGCAGGAGAAATAGGGGAATAGAAGAGGAAGAGGGAAGAACAGAGAGAAGGGGAAGATAAACGGGATGAGAGATAACTGAGAAACAGGAGATAGTAGGAAAAGAGGGAAAGAGAACAGAAAGAAGGGGAAGAGAAACACGATGAGAGGTGAGGGGAAGCAGCGGAGAACAGGGGACGAGAGGAGGGAGAGAGAACAACAGGAGGAAGGGGAAGAGAAATGGAAAGAGGGGTGAGGAAAGAACAGGAGAAATAAAAGAGATGAGAGAATGGGAAGAGAAACGGGACGGGATGAGAGGTGAGGGAAGAAGAGGAGAAATAAAGGAAATGAGGAGGATGAGGGGAGGGGAAGAGAGGAGGGAGATGGGAGAAGACAGGGAAGGGGAAGAGAAAACAGAACACCCATTCCCGCCTACACACCTGGAGCGGCACAGGTGAGGAAAGCCAGACAGCCGCCTAAGGTGACACAGGTGCTTCAAGGGCAAGACAGTGAGTGGTATGTGCCTCACCTGCCCTCACCTGCCTCACCTCTCACCCACGCACACGGGAACACCTACTCGTCGTGCTCTAGGCCTGTCTGTCTGTCTGTCTGTTTGTCTGTCTGTTGTTGTTTTTTGTCTGTCACACAATAAAAGAAACCATTGAACTCAAGCTCGTAGAAATAAAGTACTGGGTTTCATTTCAAGCATCGTCAGCAACAGAAGCGCTGATGTCATCCTCAAGCAATATTTAGCAATAGACTTTATCCTACAGGTTGTACAGGTCTGGTCCCCTTATAAGAATCTGTGCAGAGGAGGATGCCAAAAAAGGTGCATTGGTTGTGGAGTTTTCCATATAAAAATGAACGTATAAGCTTAAACTTGCAGTCGGAAATACCAAGGATACGAGACGATTTAAGTTTACAAATGAATGAAAGGTTTTGATAAGGATAACACCAGTACGGTTATGACAGTAGAAGAGCAAGGTAGGATAAGTGACATTGGGCTGAAGTTAGATAAATTTAGATCTAACAAAAACATAGGGAAGAATTGGTTAAGTAATAGAGTGGTGGACTGACTGAACAGGCGGGACAGTGATGAGATGAGCCAATACGATAGATATCTTCAAGAAGTTAGATTAATTCATGAATGGGGAGGACAGGGGGTGATAGGCTTATAGGAGCTGCCATGTACCGTATATGCTTTCCTGCTTCCAGACTCAGGTTCAAAAGTTAAGTTCTTGTCATAACCACTACAGTTAATACCTTTCCATCACAACCCACCATACAACCAAAACCACCACCATCTTGACCCCTACATCTGCACCCCTACCAAACCCACAACTACTGCCAATACAAACTATACCACCTCCATCGCCCCTTCAACCACTACTATCGCCACCACCACCACCACCACCATCCTAACCACTACTGTTACGCCCCTAGCAAACCCACCACTACTGCCCATGCAACCACCACCACCATCCTCTCCCCTCCAACCACTACTATCATCATCATCACGACCACCACCACCACCACCACATCTGTCGCACGGCCGTCCTGATAAGGGTCACCCCAGAGCACACTAATTACATCCAGACCCACAAAAACACTCTCCTTCATTGTGCCTCCCATTCCCCTCCCCTCCCCATTCTCTGCCCTCCCCCTTCTCATCCCATTCTTCACCCTCTCCCCCATTTCTTTCCCCGTCCCATTCTCTTCACTTTCTCCCTCTCCCCCCTCTTTTCATTTTGTCCATTCCTTTCTGTCCTTTCCCATCACCTCTTTCTGACCCTATCCTCTCCCCTCTTCAATTTTCTCCCCTTCTCCCTTCTTTCATTTCATCCATTGCTTCCTCTCCTTCACCCTCACTTCTTTCCGACAGTACCCCATCTCCTTCCCAATACCCTTTTCTCACTCTACCCATTTAGACCTCTCCTTTTACCTCATCTCGTTCTGACCCCATCCCATCCCTCTTTTTCCCCTCACCTTCTCTTTCCCTTATGCTCCTTTCCCTCCCTTCTCTTCCCCACTCCCGTCTTTTATCTCTCGTTTCATTTTCATTTCCAATAACAGTTTGATCTCTTCCCGTTACCTCTTCCTTTCTCTATTCATACACCTTCCCCTACCCGTCTTTTTCTGCGGTCTCTATCCCTCCCATTATTCTGCTCCCTTCCAGGCTTATCATTCATTTAAGTTCTCTCTGTTCCCCTCCTCTCCTCTGTTGCTGCTTCACGTTATCTCACCCAGGGCATCTCTCACATATCTCCCTCTCCCTTCCCCCCATCCGTTCACCCATCCGGTAACATAATTTGTAGGTGGATTACATTACATAATTTATTTGAAATACATCTCGTCCATCCAGAACACTGAAAGATACTTAGATTGCTAATTACTACTATATCATTACTATAACTTTCTCTTTGCTTTTATTATTATTATCATTATTATTATTATTATTATTATTATTATTATTATTATTATTATTATTATTATTATTATGATTATAAATATTATCATCCATATTATCATTATTAAATTATTAACACTATCACAATTCATATCATTTTTAGGCAACAACTGAACGTTATCGCAAGGAACACATCAACTAGCGAATTTTTGCTCCTGGAGGCGGCGACATTATATTTGCAAACTTTCATTAGCGATATTAACGTTCCCTGAATGTTTTAATTATCACGGCATCGGGGCGCGAGCATTATCTGGCTAATATGCAGTTCTGGCGATATTTTGGAGCCGCGTGGCCACTGTGACTCCTAAATGCAGATAACACATTCCTGAATATCATACAAAGCCTCGACTTATTATACAAAACCTCGGCGTTGGCTAAGCAGGGAGAGACAAACAGTCCCAACAAAGACATTAATATTACATTTGGAACTGCTGTGATAATCTATTTCTAATCATATCATTGAAAAGACGTGAAGTAAGCGCTGATTATATTATGTTTCCAAATACCACAAAATCTTTGGCGTACTATACAAACGCACCTAACACATAATACAATCAAAATTAATTAGTAATGTTCGCCCAAGTGTACCCAAAACACACAAACCAAAGATAAGATTAGGATCAAGGGAGCTACGCACATATCATGAGAATCCGATGCAGAAGTTCCAATCAGTGTGAACTTTAGATCAAGACCTTGAAAACATTATAAACCAGGAGAAATTGTAGCAGTGGTAGTAGTAATGGTGGTAGTAGTAGTAGCAGTAGTAGTAGTAGTAGTAGTAGTAGTAGTAGTAGTAGTAGTAGTAGTAGTAGTGAAAAAAAAAAGCAGAAGTAAAGAAGATGAAGAAAAAGAAGACGAAGGAGAAGAAGAAGAAGAAGAAGAAGAAGAAGAAGAAGAAGAAGAAGAAGAAGAAGAAGAAGAAGAAGAAGAAGAAGAAGAAGAAGAAGAAAAAGAAGAAGATGAAGAAGAAGAAAAAGAAAACGACGCAAAAGCAAAAGCAGAACACGAAATAAGTAGTAATAGTGGTAGTAGAAGCAGCAGCAGCAGCAGCAGCAGCAGTAGTAGTAGTAGTAGTAGTAGTAGTAGTAGTAGTAGTAGTAGTAGTAGTAGTAGTAGTAGTAGTAGTAGTAGTAGTAGTAGTAGTAGTAGTAGGAGGAGGAGGAGGAGGAGGAGGAGGAGAAGGAGGAGGAGTAGTAGTGGTGGTGGTGGTAGGGACGGTGACGGCAGGAGAGAGAGGGCGGCAAGGGAAGGAGAGGGCTGATAAGAGGCGGTAATGGCAGGAGGGGGAAGGAAGGCCGCGTCATTATCACACCTTCAACGACTCTTCAGGCTGCGAGGGGCAAGACACACCACACCACACCACCTGGACCTGGGAGCGGGGGCGGTGTTGGGTGTGTTCATGTGGCCTGGGAGTGGAAGGGTGGAGGGATGGGGGTGAGGGGGATGAAAGCAAGCCGTGGGTGGGTGTCTAGGTTAAAGAGAGGGAGGTTACGGTGTGAAGGGATAAGGATGTGTCTTTAGGGGATGTGGAGACAGTTTGTGGATGTTTAGATATGGTGTGTTGTGTGGTAAGGGTGGTTACTAATGTGGAATGAGGTGGAATTGCATGGGTATATATATGAGGTGGTGTGATGATTACTATGTCGGTGTATCGTGTACTGCGTGTTTATAGCTGTGTTACTTCGTTATGCAGTTACAGTTGTATAATGCACCTGGTTACATTATTACCATTTCCAAATTTGCCGTATAAACAGGTTGGAAAAATCCCCATAAAAATAATAACCACTCCCCAAAAAATACATAGACAAACAACAAAAATAAAAATAGTAACCACTCCCCAAAAAATACATAGACAAACAACAAAAATAAAAAATAATAACCACTCCCTAAAAATACATAGACAAACAACAAAAATAAAAATAATAACCACTCCCTAAAAATACAAAGACAAACAACAAAACTAAAAATAATAACCACTCCCTAAAAATACATAGACAAACAACAAAACTAAAAATAATAACCACTCCCTAAAAATACATAGACAAACAACAAAAATAAAAATAATAACCACTCCCTAAAAATACATTGACAAACAACAAAAATAAAAATAGCAACAAAACTAGCAAAAAGAGAATGGCCATCAATTAATTTTAACCACTTGGAATGATACATGAATTTAAGACTATTTCGACGCAACACAAAAAGTAACCTAGCATCAGATATTAGCCTAGTCCAGGAAGCCAATACTTTTTCAACTAAACTAAAGAAAACTATTTGGTCTTCTCTCCTACGGCCGCATACATACATTTCCAGGGGAGGTAAAAGACGAGACAAAGAGCAGGGGCGTGACAGCGAAGGTGGGGAGCATCTGGACACAGCAGGAGGGAGGGAGCGAGAGGGAGAGGAAAGGATGTGAGG
>NC_066516.1:15754442-15774442 GCF_024679095.1 Eriocheir sinensis
TGGGAAGAAGGAGGAAAAGAGGAAGAAATGGAAAAGAGCGCAAATGTAAAAAAGAGGCTTAAGTGTTTGCTGGACTAGGAGAAGTATATGAAACAGGAGAAATATTAGATGAAGAAGATGAGGAGACAGAATGGGAGTCGGAGGAATAGTAACAGTAAGTAGAGGAGGTAGAAGAGGAGGAGGAGGAGATGCATGAGGAGGGAAATAGGACAGGTGGAGGAAGGGAGAGTGTAGGCAGGCAGGCAGGCAGTAGTAGCGGGACACTCAGCTCTGACTTGGAATGGGGTCCGAGTTCTCTTAGTGCGGCGGCGAGGGCTCAGTGTTGGGCGCTGATAACCCGAGGCAAACACTGGGGCGGCCTCGCAGGGGCATATTAAGGAAGGGATGAGCGGTCTTCGTGATGTGAGGGCACGGAGACCACAGCGCCTCTACAGCTGAATGTCAACACCGCTGCCACGACACAACACCTTCCCTCCTCCTCCTGTTACTGCTTCCTCCTCCTCCTCCTCCTCCCCCTCCTCCTCTTCCGCCTCCTCTGCAGCACCTTCCCTCCTCCTACTCCTCCTGCTTCTGTTATTGCTTCCTCCTCCTCCTGGTTCTGGTTCCTCCTCTAGTACCGTATACCCAGTGTGTGTGTGTGTGTGTGTGTGTGTGTGTGTGTGATGGTCATACCTGTGTTATTAGATAGTCTGGTCAGAGCTTCTCTCTCTCTCTCTCTCTCTCTCTCTCTCTCTCTCTCTCTCTCAGGACCCTGTTTGCTTCCTTCGTCGTAGTCTTCATGCTATCTATCTATCTAGACGCGTTTGCTCCTATCGGTGTGGTGGTCTGCAGCTGCCCCCTCCTCCTCCTCCTCCTCCTCCTGCTCCTACTGCTGGTGATGGTCTTGCTATTGTGTTTGGAAGTGTTGGTGATAGTGGTGGTGAGGTTGGATGATACCGTGTGTGTGTATGCGTGGGAGAGGGGGGGGGGGTCATGGAGTTACCTATGCGTCGCGAAAACTCTGCAACAGCATCGCTAAGATTAGCATCATTACTCTCTCTCTCTCAGCTAATTTCACTCATCAGGTCTCATTCCTCTTTCTCTTCCTCCCTTACTACCCATTTTTTACCCCTTTTCCTCTTCATCGCTTCTTCTCTGTCTCTTGCCTATTGCCATCCCCTTTTTTTTCCCTATTCATTCTCTTCACCTCTTTATCTTCTTCCCTTACTGTAAATCGCAATTCTCCTCCTCTGTTATCGTTCATAGTGTTCCTTTTTCTGTCTCACCTATTTTCATCCCTTATGTTTCCCTATTTATCCTCTTACCTTCTCTTTCTTCTTCATCCTTTTTCCCTTCTGTATTCCTTCCTACCTACCCACTTTCCCTGCTCTTTCTCCACCTACCTCTCACCTCTTTCCCTCCCCTCAATAGTCTTCCTCTCCATAACCTCTTCCCTTCCTCCCGTCCCACTAACTTCTCTCTTCCTTTATACACTAATTCCGCTCCCCTCCCCTTAAAGTCCTCTCCTTATCCTCGTAGCATCTCTCCTTTTACAAATTTCTCGCACCCTCTTCCTTTCCTCTGTTTTAAATTCCAAAGCTTTTCCTTTCACCATCACTCCTGCATATTTAGATGTGCAAACAGACCTGAACTGCCGCGTATTTCCACAAGGTGAGGTTCTGCAGCCACAACACTCTCTACTGGGGCTTCAGAAACGAATTTTAATCTAATCCTTTGAATGCAGAGAGGTTTGAGTTACAGCACAGTCGTGGAGGGATCTGTTGTACTATATCAAAAGAGAAAGGTATGATTATAAACGTCTGATTTGGGTGACTTAATGACTGACGAGATGAAGGAATTGCTCATAGCCTACTGATCATTCGTGGCGCCATAAGATAAATACCAAAATACTATCCCAGTTGCTGTCTCCTTATCTTCTTCATATCTTGTGTAGGCATATGAATAAAACAAAAGAAACAATAATAAAGGCTGCATTAACCCAATTTTAAAAGGTGTGTGTCATGCCAGCAGCAGAGAAAAGCATCACGTATCCAAGCAGGGGAAAACACTAAACAAGGCAACACAGACGATGACCAGTTCTCATCTATATTGTCTCGTTCACCAACTATAAATAAAAAGTTGTTTGCTCTCCCCGGTTTGATTACTATGCCCTGACTTAGGATCACTGTTAAAACTAAATACTGTGTCTCTTTCCCGTATCTACCCACTACCCGAGCTGGAAAAGAGCATACCTATTTTTTGCATCATGTCTCTCACTGTCTTGGTTATAAAAAAATAAATAAATTGGTTCTTGTGCAGGAAAAGTTCCGGGTACCGCGAGGAATCGATTCTTCGCGGTACCAGATACCGGTACCTGGTACCGGTACCTGGTATCGGTACCTGGTACCGCGAAGCCTCATGATCACTTAGGTTCCGGGAAGCTTAATGATCACTCGGCACTGCGCATTGCCGCTAGTACCGGTACCGTTTGGATCTTAGTGACGCTCGGCGCTCGCCCGCCTCCATGTGGTATGGGCCCTGTGTGTAGACGCTGAGTCACTGCCCCGCTGACCGTCTCCCCAAGTTCCCACCATTTTGTCCTGCTTTCCGTTTCCATCACAGCTCCCGTTTCCATTATTTTATTATTTGATTTATTTATTGGAGTTACTGGATAATTCTTCATGTCCGATTCTATTTCTTTTTTAGGTTGCTAATAAATATTTTTATTGTTATTAGACTTTGATCGAGAAGTCGAGTACCCATATCACCGAGATATCCACTCACTGAGTGGTGATCTCTCTCTCTCTCTCTCTCTCTCTCTCTCTCTCTCTCTCTCTCTCTCTCTCTCTCTCTCTCTCTCTCTCTGAATGAAGTGAATATTTATTTTTTCGATAAAAAAATAGCATGTATAGTTATTATGGATGTACTCGATCATAGTCTAATAACAATAACAATATTTATTAACAACCTAAAAAAAAATCGGACATGAAGAATTATCAATAAATCCAATAAATAAATCCGAGCAACTGGTACCGGTACCGTACCGTTTAGCTGGTACCGTTAGTACCGGTACTGGTACCGGTACCTGCCCACCCCTAACAACGGAGTGTGTCGTGACTGATCATGCGCGGTGCCATTTTTTTTAGTGTTTTCCCCCGGCCTGCCTACCTGGTGCCTTTCCCTGCTGCTTGGGAGAGACAGCACCTTCTTCAAGTAAGGTAATGCAGCTTATATTATTGTGTAGCCTTGTTTATTTATATTTATATGCCGAGCTTGGTCTTGTAAACACAGGAATATTTCTCGGTTACGAAGTACCAACATATATTTGAATATATTTTCGACACATTCGATATATGTGCTTATTTAAATTGATAGAATGGTCACACATTACTGAAAGCCTGATTTCACACACCTTTGCTTAATATTTAGAAACAGGGAGAAGGGTTCAGGAAGGGTTGCCAGGTTTTCTCTATGATTTCGTTTTGCAAGACGAAGCAAGGTGACCAAAGCCTTCTTCTCTGCTACAGTTTCATACCAATGTGTTTCTATTATTTGCATGGAATTTCATAGTACTTTGCCTCAGCCCTTTTTGAGAATTTAATGAGGTATTGCCATATCGTAGCTCCATTCGGAGGGAGAGCGACACAGTGCTGCCCCCTGTTTGAATCTTCGTAATACCTACGTGTATTCCTATTTACGCATAACAGCTCTAGAAACCTTGTTACCAAAAAGCATATCAATCATAGACTACATAAGACAGCCAAAGGTACCTAATATGGTTCATTAGCGCTCAATAACAGGGAATCTGCTGTATATAGATGAAAAGGTCGTTCATGGGTCAATGCAGGTAACAGTACACACTTAATAGATATTCATGCCAAGGTATTGTGGTACTGAGTTATACAATTTTTGATAAACAGGACCGATGAATAACGACATAAAACTTTGATTGTCGTACACACACACATACTCTCTCTCTCTCTCTCTCTCTCTCTCTCTCTCTCTCTCTCTCTCTCTCTCTCTCTCTCTCTCTCTCTCTCTCCGGTGTGTTTGAATAATCGACAAGTACCTGCGTGCCTGTTGGACGGACGAGTCACACTCGTGTATAAAATCACAGGTTTGGGAAAAGAGAGGAAAAAAAGTATTAGAATTTCGCTCAAGGGATCAATGAAGCGGTCTCGTGGATGCTCGGACAGGTTCAGACAGGTAACGATGGAGAATACCTGTGTGTGTGTGTGTGTGTGTGTGTGTCATGCTATATTCCAAGGGTATTTATTATGATTTGTTTTTCTCTGATTCTGCCTTTTCAGGAAACAAGTTAGTCATTAAGTCATTCAGTCAGTCAATGTTCGTCTTTCAGTCCACCAGTTGTACACATGGAGTGTGTGTGTGTGTGTGTGTGTGTGTGTGTGTGTGTGTGTGTGTGGAAGCTCCACCTCCTCCTCCTCCTCCTCCTTCTCCTCCTCTTAGCCCATCCGTGATTCATCTGAATAGAACATCGGAGAAAAATCAGAAAATATGCAGACAAAAATCGAACAAAAAAGTGCAATGTGACTGTCGGGGATCACGAAGATTAACGTTTTACCGGGAAAAGAACCGAGTACAGAGGACGCAGTGATGTGACCTGTTGTTGAACCGGCTGCCCATTAATCATTGCTCGTATTGGACTCGTTCAATAATTCTTCCAATCTACAAGCGCTCACTTTTTTTCTCTACTTCTCTCTACGATTCAGTTCCTTTTATCGTTATTTGTTTTATCTATCTCGTTGCGTATACTGATGTTTGATCGCACAGCACACAGGATCAGGTGGAAGTGGACAACGGAGTAGTAGTGGCAGTACTGGTAGTAGTTGTAGTAGTTGTAGAAGCAGTAGTAATAGTGCAGCGGAAGCAGACAGACAAACAGGGGAAAGGGGTGAGCGGCAAAGTGTTGTTAGAGAAAGGGGAAGAGAAAAGGGGGGTAAGTGGCAGATGGAATAGGAAAAGAGAGTAACAGAGAGGTGGAAGGAGAGAAAGGAGAGCAATTGGGTTTAGGGGAAGGAGAAGAATGGTTCAACATGTGAGTGAGGGGAAGGGGGAAGGGGGTGCTGTTGAGTTATAGAAAATGAATAAAGTGAAGGGGGAGGATGGAGCCAGTGACTTAGGGGAAAGGGGAGGGGAAGGGGAGGGAGCAGAAGTGGAGTAATAGGAAAAGGGATAAGTGGATGGGGAGGATGCAGCAGGTGAATCAAAGGAAAGGGGAGGTGGAGGATGCAACAGCGAATCATGGGAAAGGGAATGATTCAACATGTAAGTTAGAGGAAAAGGAGGGGGAGGGTTAAGCAGTAAGGGGTAAGGGGAGGGAAAGGATGCAGCAGGTGGATCAAAGGAAAGAGGAGGGGAAGAATGCAGCAGGTATTAGGTAACAGGTGGAAACAGGTGAAGCAGAGGAAGGGGTAGATAAGAGGTGACAGGGGAGGGGGGGTAATATGACGGACGGATAGACTTTGCTGGCCTGAAGCGGCGGCGTCACTATAAATTCGAGGACCGTTTTATTCTCCGCGGAAGCTGCTGTTTTATGGAGCGTCGCTGCTCTCCAGGCTGGTGGCACTGTGATGCGTCGTGGCTTTTTTATGCGCGTGTTGCCGCTGCTGTTGTCAATACTCTCGACTCGTCACATCGAATTCGTGTTCAGTGCTATTTTTTTATTTTTATTTTTTTTATTTCAGTGCATACAAAAACGATACATGGAAAGTTGTGGTATTCGAAAATATTATCCAATGAACTGCTGCCTCAATTTTTTTTTTCATATTCCAAAAGTCAGTATTCAAAAAATTAGTCAGGATATTTTTTCCTATCAGAACAAATATTTCACCGCCAGATATATGTTTAGATCAACCAAAGTTTAGGTTTTCTTTGTCTTTTCGTATTGGTAGCGATAAATTCATTTCACACCCACTACAATAACCATTCACTCACTTAGCACCAACTCGACGCCTTAATTATACATTCTAACAAAATTAGCCTCGAAACACTCAGGGCGGCGATAAGACGATAAGACCCCTTAAAAAAAAAGCGGGAGCGAAAAAAAAAATAGAGAAACTTCATCCCGTCCATGTACAAATTCGATAAGATGCATTTACCTGTCCAATGTCAAACTCACCTGTCACCTATAAGACTATCCTTTTGAATATATGATCCACTTCACCGCCGCACCACCGATAAAACAAGACTCAGCTCCTCCACGTAAGAGCCCAGCAGGTTACCGGACTTTGCTATCGCAGTCTAATAGTGAAAGATTAGCACGAGCTAGAAGAGAAGCGAAGCAAGACCATGACCCAATCCTTGCCAGCTGACGGTGCGTGTGCGTTAGTGGCGACGAGGGTGTGAAGAGGTGTTTTAGAGCGAAAGAGGAGAATAAGAGAGAGAGAAAAAGAAGAGGAACACAAGGATGAGGAGGAAGAGAAAGAGGAGGAGGAGGGGGAGAGGATAACGAGGACAAGGATAACAATGAGGAGAAGGAAAAATAATAAAAAAAGAAAAGAAAATGGAGTGTAAATAGGAACCGAAAAATTAGGAAAAGGAAGAAAATGAGAAAGATGAGGAGGAGAAGGAAGAAGAGAAGGACGAAGAAGAGGAGGTTGATGAGTAAAATGAGGAAAAGCAGAAAAATAAATAATTAAAAGAGAAAAAAAAAGACAAACTGAAGAAGAAGAAGGAGGAGGAGAAAAAGAAACCGAGAGAAAGAAGAGGACCAGGAGGAGGAGGAGCAGGAAGAGGAGGAGAGGCTATGTGTGTGGAGTGGGCAAGGGGAAGCTCGAGGGGGGCTGGGGGAAGGAAGGGTGAGCCTGTAAATGGGTTCTTATGAGGGTCAGTTATCAACATTATACTCGAGTTATCAGAGCAAACGAGAGGAGATCTGCCCCTGTTTAACATAATAGAATGGCCGGCCAGACGACCCGCCGACGATAGAGAGGAACTGTTCTGCAGCCTCAGCGCGGGAGCTAATAATACCTTGCTCCTCGCCTCCTCTTCTCCTTCCTCCTCCTCCTCCTCCTCTTTCTTCCTTTTCTTCGTCTTCTTTTTATCTTCTCTTACTTTGGGGGGGCTTCGTGGTGCAGTGGTTAGCACACTCGGCTCACAATCGAGAGAGCCCGAGTTCGATTCCCGGGCGGAGTGGAAAAATTTGGGCGGCTTTTCCGATACCCTACGCCCCTGTCCACCCAGCAGTGAATGGGTACCAGGTATTAATCGGGGGTTGTGTCCCGTCTCCTGGGATCTGTTCTCTTCTCCTATAATTCCTTCCCCCTCCTGTCTCTCTCCGGCATATGACCACAGATGTTGCGTCGACTAAACCAAACATTCCATTCTCTTACTTGGGTCTTTTTTTTCTTCGTTCATCCATTCCTTTCTCCCTCTCTCTTTTTGCCTTCTTTATTTTCTTCTCTCTCTTTTTTTTGTTCCTGTTTTTTCTTGTTTTTGGTCTGGTTTTGGCCTTCCTGTTTTTGTTGTTCCTGTTTTTCTTCTTGCTCTTCTGCCTCTTCTTTTTCTTCTTCTTCTTCTTCTGCAGTGCAATTTTTACACACTCTCTCCTGCACTCATCCCACCGTCTTTTTCTTCCCCTTTCCCCCTTCATTCTCACAGCATTTATTCATCTCTCTCTCTCTCTGCAGCACCGGTTCACGCATCCCCAATACCTACTTGAAAATACGATGAAGCATTTTTGGAGATTATCGTCACAATTGAATTTTATGTTATGAGGAGAGTGAATCACCGAGGCCTCTGGTTCGGGAAGGAGGGAGAGGGAAGAGGGAGTGAGGGAAGGAAGGAAGGAAGAACGTGCGTGCATGGATAAACTTACAGGAGAGCTTGAGGGAAGAAAGGAGGGTGTGCTAAGGAGAGGAGAGGAGGACGAATGCTCAAGTTAGATAGAGATGAGAGGCTAGTAGTGTTTATGCGTTTAAAGATTGCAGCCTACTTATTATTTGTCATCTCACATATCATGTTTATTAATAGCCTACAGATGAGAACATAAAATATCGTGTAACTATTTTTACCGTAATAATATCCATGACCTGCTGAAGCGAGAAGGTTACGGAGGAGATAAGGTTAGTAGGCTATTTGACACTGAAAAGGATTAGTTGCTACAAAAAGCCTGCAATGCTTATCAAATTAAAACCTGTCAAGACTCACAATAGCAAAGTTATTGATTGTATTGATTTGCTATGTTCATATTCCTGCTCTGATGATCGCCATATTAATAAATCCCTTAGTTTTCATGTCGTTTTACTCTCGTTACGCATTTAAGTAAGGCGTCGGAAATGTGCAGTAAAACCTTATAAGATGTTCATGATTTATCCACCGTGTAGGATTTACAAAATAGCTGTTTTTTTTTCGCCACACCACAGGGAAGCACAAGGTTTTTATAGATTCCTGCATAAAAGAAAAGTATTATATATTGTCTTAGTTATTATCTCTTGGCTACAGAAATCATCTTTATTCTTTCTATTCCTTTAATCGTTATATTTTAGAAAATCAACCTTTTTAAGTAATTTGAGTATGTTTATCTAAAGATTTGCAGACATTATTCTGATATTTTTTTCCTCCCCAATACCATGACGCCCTCCCTGTCCCGCCCCGCCCGGCAGTTGTTATTCATTGGTGACGTGAGGATATAGTGTATCGTTGTGTGGGTGATTACTATGGATTACCGCCGCCCTAGTACACCTGCATCGTTTTCAGGGTAATGTACAGATAATATTTGAACCTGTTTGTCTTTCTTCCTCACTGTCTTTTCTGTGGATTGTCAGGGTAAGTATTCTACAATCTACATGATCTTGTCTGTCTTCCTTTTCCGACATTAACTTTTGGCGACGGCGGGAGACCGAGACTCTGGAAACTAACTTTTTTTTTAGTCTAGTTGACTGATTATATCCTCACTTTTTGTAATCTGTAATACTTTATGGTTCCATTTTTATATTGATGGAGGCTAATTGTGTGAAAAATAAGTGTGTGACGATAAACACAATGGCCAGGTGCAGGACATAGTTGTTGCGGACTAGGCTATTGGAACATACTATTGCTAATAATAAGTGTGATCAAAGTTCCACACACGATCCCTTCACAGGACATTCTATGAACTGTAGTTGTTAACCAGGTAATAAGTATTGACAATACTTAGAAAGAAAGGCGGTTAAAAACTGTTTGGACTGTCGAGTAGATAATCTGCTTTGCTAACGCTAATAATTAATAATGAATTACTGACGCCACCTTTCAGGAGCACAGAATTATTATTATGATACTTTCTCCTCATGTCCGTCGATGTTTAGTGTTACTGTGCATTGGTGCCGTTGACGTTAGTGGTACGTTTGATTGTTTAGTGTTTAAATAACAACCAATTACAATATTTGATCAGGTTAGACGAAGCACAAAGAAGAGACTTTGATTTTTTTTATCGAGGCGGAAATGCACTTACCCGTAGAGGTTACATTTTGATGCTGGTACAGATCAACTATTTTATTAAATTTTATTTTGATGTATTATGTTCCGGTCATCGGTTAATTGCTCTCAAAGTAGCGCACTCACATTGGCTTGAATAATGATGTACTCAAATGACTGGATCCGATTGATCTAGTTGTGATGCTCAGCGTAACCTTTGAAAATGCTACATATTGTCATTCTCCAAATTTTCCTTTCTGATTATCATACATATTTAAAAATGTTAATATATTTATTTTGATTATTTTTTCAATGACTGAACTTCAGCCAAGAATAGTTTAATATGAAGCCAAATGTATCGTCTCAAGATCATATAGTAATGTAATAATACCATTTAATATTGATGGAATAATAATAGCCTATTTTGTTCAACTCGTATGACGTCTTATTACACTTGTGTATACTTAACAAGAGTATCGAAAACCGTTTCTAATACCTTGACGAAGTGCTCGTATGCTGTTGCTTGAGTCTCTGACAGCGGTATGTTAAGCCAATATTAATGTGTCAGGTATGCGAAAGAATTTTTATTCCTTAAAATTTAAGCGAAGGACAATGCAGCGGGTCACCCGGAAAGTAATTTGGACGGAATTGTAGATATCAATACTACATCTCTTTCTTCATGCAATGAAAATAAGATTTTTTGTTGTTTTTGGATCCCTTGGTGTTCTCTCGCGGCATAAATATAAGAACACTGTCAGGACAAAAATACCCTTCACTACACTTTAAACACCTGACAGTCACAATGTAAAGTGTTTACGGAGCAACGAGGAGCAACTAGAGACAACGTACGACTAGCCTAATATCGAGCCTCATGCATGCATACTGGGGGCCTTGCTTGCACCGCACCAGCATTGGTGAGCGAGGACGTGCTGTTTTTGCCTTGTACGTACTTCTTTCACTCAGCTATGCATTCTTCTTTCTTGTCGACGGAGTATTCTTTTTCTTTTTCTGTCAGAGTCGTGTTAAACTATCGATGAGTTCTTGCGAATCTCTGTGTGTCTGTCTATCGGTTTGTACTGCTGTTGTTGGCTTGGTGTGCTTCGACGAGTCTCGTGATGGGTTCGTTCCTTGTATTGAAGTTCAGATTTTCATTGGTGATATTACATTTATTATGTTATTGATTTGTCGTGTGCGTACTCGGATGTCTTGCCATTCGTCAGGTTTAGTCTCTTTATCTGTGCTGATACCTATAGATGTGTCTGTATACTATGTGTTGCTTCACTATTCAGTCGCATTTGTGTCTATTCTTACTATTCTCTGCATTATTCTACCTGCTGTTTTTATATTCTTTTATTCAAATATCGCCTTCTACATTTTTTACTCCTTCCTTTTCCTCTGTTTTTGGTTTGGTTCACTACTGAATTGCTCTTGTTTATATTTTATTACGACCTTTACATTATTCTACTGGCTGTTTTATTATTTTATTTTGTTATTGACTCCCGTTTTTACTCTTCCCTCTTCTTTTCTATTTTCGTCTACGTTAACTCAGCATTGCTTCCGCCATTCCAACCCACCACTTAGCTCTCCTCTTTTATTTTTCCTTCTTTCTCTTGTCTTTTTTGCCCATTCTTTCCGTTTCATTCTCTTGTCTTTCTTGTTCATTCTCCCTCTTTCATTTTCTTCCTTTTCCTCCTTTCACTGGCCTTCCTTTTATCTCTTTAAATGTTTTTGACTTTAACTTTCTTCTCCGTTCTCTTGTTACCCTCCTCTTCCCCCCCTCCCACCGGGTTACACAGAACCAACACAAGGCCAGTTTTCCTTCCGGATCACGACGAAGCTTCCATTAAGCCGCGTCTGCCGCTTAAATATTCCCTGCTTGTTGCCTTGAACGATATGGTGTGTGTGTGTGTGTGTGTTCAGCATTTGTTTGCGTCACAGCTCTATTTTATATTATTTAGATTTTTTTATATCAGTTTTTTTTTGAGGGGGTGTGTAGGTGTTTCTTTAGTATTTATAGGCGTCACATCCCTTTTTATTTAATCCTTTTATTATATACTTGGTCTTTTATACCGGCTGCTCTTCTTTTGGTTTATGCTCTATAACTACTCTGGTCGTTTTAGCTTTTTCACGCGACATTTCTGTTCGTGTTTCTGCGTTTTCACATGCTAACGATCTGTCGTGTAATTTTTGAATGGTTTATCGCGTACGCTGTTATCATACGGTAAAATCGCTCAAATACGTGTCTGTCGTTTGTTTCCCGCGGGCCATACAACACATACATGATTAAATAAACGACTAATGCACGTAACGGGCCTGATATTTGAACTGTTAATGTCTCCACCGCTGGTTTATGGGGATAATAATTACGGGTGATTCGTATTTCCGGGCCATACAATCTATAGGGTGTAAATTAATGGTGATAATAATGTTTTTTTGCGTACTTACATTGTAGGGTGCGATGTGGTATTATTATTAATGTGACTAATTATTATACTGTTGTGGAGGTGTGCGTTATGTGTGGAAAATTTGTAGCCACACGCTGTTCATGTTTTTTGTAGCCCTGTGCATATTTTTATTGCCGGAAAGTGTAATGAATCTCTCTCTCTCTCTCTCTCTCTCTCTCTCTAATTTATGCATGGTAGGGTTAGCAGCATGTGTATTAGGCTGTATATTATGTAGCTCTTTTTTTTTGTGCGTGTTCTATTGTACCGCTGCATTTTTTTCCCTTCACAGTTAACCTTTTATTCTATTTCATGTTTTTTGTTTATTTTTTTCTTTGTTTCCTTTTATTTTCCCATTCATATACTTTTTATCACCTCTTTTTCTCAGTCTCTCTCCACTCTCTGAAGCCATCTATTTTCCCACAATTTCTTACTCGAAACTCCTCACAATATCGATCTCTCACTTCTTCATTAGTGTCTCAACAGCTTCCACTTCCTCTCTTTTATCCGTTTATTTTTTACATCTTCTACATCGCTTACCCGCCTGTATTTATTTTGCATCACTGCGCATCTTTCTACCACACTCTTCTTTATTTTTTCTTCTGATTATTTTGCATTTTGCGTTCTTTTTCTTACTACTATCAAAAGTTCATCTCTACATTCCTTTAATCCTTTTATTGACACTTATTACACTCGCTCGTTAACCTCATCCAATCAGCTGCTTGTGTGTGTGTGTGTGTGTGTGTGTGTGTGTGTCCGTCTCTCTCTCTCTCTCTCTCTCTCTCTCTCTCTCTCTCTCTCTCTCTCTCTCGGCTCATGTGGTCGGGTCCGAGGGTGTTGACAACGAGAGGGTGTTTTCCTTCCCTTCGCCTCGCCTTCCCCTCAACACGTCCGGGCTTTCTTAATAACCTCGCTGCTGCCCTGTTTACTCGTGTGTTGCGGAGCCCAGGTAGGGAGATGAGCGCCGGCCCGGAGAGTTACTGTGTGTACGAGGGAAGAAGGGACTCGGTGAATCCTTAAGGAGGAGAGAGAGAGAGAGAGAGAGAGAGATAAACAGGCAGAGACATGCATGCAGACGGACAAGTAAACAAACAAACAGGCCAGACAGACAGACACACAGCCAGACATATAGACATGCAGTTCCTTGTTGCTTTAATGATATTCTTCTGGCTTTGACTCTTTATCTAGTTTATATTTATTTTGTTCTTGTACCGTTTGCCGACCTTTTGTTTAATTGGGTATTCGCTTTCGTGTGTGTGTGTGTGTGTGTGTGTGTGTGTGTGTGTGTGTGTGTGTGTGTGTGTGTGTGTCGGCCTCGTATCTGTGTGCATGGTGTTACGGTGTTCGGTGTTGTTCTCGGCTAATTTGTATTCTGTATGACCCGTGTTCGACTACCTCACGATAAGCGAAGATAAATAAGCAAAGTAATGGCTCGTTAGTTTCTCTTCGTATATATATATTTTTTGTGTAACTTTTTTGCTGGTGCTGTTGTTTTATTGTTGCTTATCCTCTTCTCTTATTTATTTATTTTTTTTATTCTTTGCTGATCTTTTTTTTTTGTTCTTGTTCCTGTTATTTTTCTTTTTTTCCTTTTTCGTTTCTGGATAACGCATATACAATTAGCCTTTTTTTTATTTTTCTTTCTTTCAACGTTTTCTTTCTTCATCTTTATTTTTCATCATCGTCATCACCTCTTTTTCCTCTTCCTTTTCTTCTTCTTCGTCTTCTTTTTCTTCTTCTTCATCTTCTTCTTCTTCTTCTTCTTCTTCTTCTTTTTGTTCGTGTCTATAAAGCATACAGAACTGCGATTGTTTTTTTTTCATATTTTTTTCTTTATACTCTTTTTTTTCTTCTTCCTCCTCCTCCTCCTTTCGTCCCCGGTTAGGTTTATCAGTCAGGGAGTCAGTCACCTTGTACTACCTTCTCCACTCTCTTCCTCCCTTTCTTCCTCCCTCGGCTGCTCCCCTTCTCAACATCTACCAATTTCGAGCTTGTTTGTTTCTTCCTTCCTTCCTCCTTCCCTGTCTCCCTCTTGCCTCCTCCTCCTCCGAAACTCCAACTCACTCTCTCTTCCTTCATCCCTCCGTCGCTCCATCTCTTTCGTCTTTCTTCTTCTTCCCATTCTTCTTTCGTTCTGTGGTTCTTCCTCGCTTTGTTTTTGTGTCTGTCTTCGTATTCTTTTCTGTGTCTGCCTGTCTGTCTGTCTGTATATGTATTGGCTGTCTTTCTTTTTGGTTTTCTGTCTTTTTCTACGTTATTCTACTACTAAGTGTGAAAGTCCGTTCGATATCTTTTTTTTTTACTCTCTCTCTCTCTCTCTCTCTCTCTCTCTCTCTCTCTCTCTCTCTCTCTCTCTCTCTCTCTCTCTCTCTCTCTCTCTCTTCCACGCTTCTTAACCTCCCTCCCTCAAAAGCTTCTTCATTTACCCTCTTCCTCTTCCACTTCTCTCTCTCCCTTTCCTCCCATAGTCTCCCTCTTCCCACTCTCTCCCTCTCTTCCGACTCTTCCTTTCTTCCTACTCTCCCTCTCCCTCCATCACAGTTCTCGCACCGACCAACCAAGTAAGTAAGAAAGTGGGAAAGTAAGTCAACAAGCGGTTTGTCGGCCTCAGTTTAAGCTTGTTGACACCCAAACTGTTATTTTCCTTCCGCCGCCGCCCAGCTGAGCCTCGCCACACTCCGAAGTTTTCCACAACAACATGTCCACCCGCCCGCCCACCCATCCACCTACCCACACCAAGTCATCCTCACTCGCCCAGCTACCCACCACCTAGCCCCCCATCCACCCACGCTTCTACCCACTCATCCACCCACTCACTCCCATTTCCTCTCAGTCAGTCAACTACCTACCTACACCTAACCTCCCGCTCACCCACGCCTGTTTCCACCCTCTCATCCACCCTCTCATCCACCCACATCCTCACTCAGCCAGGTATCATCCACCGCTCTTTCTGTCTCCTCACCTATTCATTTCACAGCCTCACGCTCACCCATCCATCCACTCGCTCACCCCCACCTCCACTTAGCCAGCTGCACACCACCTTGCCTCCCGTCCATCCATTCACCCTCTAATCCACCCACACCCCTCCTCAGCCAGCTACCCACCACTCTCTCTACCACCCATCCAATCACTTATCCACCTACACCCCAACTAAACCAGCTACACACCACCCAGCCTCCTGTCCTTCCATCCACTCCACAATCCCATTCAACCAGCCACTTTCACACCTTCTTACTTACCCTTCCACCCTCTCTGCCAGTCATTCATTTGCACTTCCACTTTCCTCAACCATCCATCTACCAAATAGCTATCCACCCATCCTTGTATCTACCCAGTAATCCATCCAACCTAACAAATCAATGAACAAGGAATAAGGGACAAGCAAGGAGTAGATAAAGAAAGATTTTGAAAAAGGCATAAAAAAAGCAGCCATCCTCCCCTCCGCCCATCCATTCAGCCAGCCAGCCAGTCAGCCAGCCACCCAGTCAGCCAGCCAGTCAGCCAGCTGCCCACCCGCCTGGCTTTCAATCTTTCCCCCGCCCTGCCCGCCCTGTAGATTTTCGAGAGATATTCTCCTCCTCTAGGTTTTAGGCGAAGCTCCATGTTTTATTAGATTTGACTCTCTCTCTCTCTCTCTCTCTCTCTCTCTCTCTCTCTCTCTCTCTCTCTCTCTCTCTCTCTCTCTCTCTCTCTCTCTCTCTCTCTCTCTCTCGTGTTTTATTCGCTTTTGTTTTCATTTTTGTTCTTATTTTTTCCTTTTCGTCATTCGTTTAATTCTCCTTCGTTTCTTAAATCTGTCTATTCTCTCATTCACTTCCTATTGTCCTCCTCCTCTTGGTCTTCTTTCTCGCCCTTGTCTTCTAGTTTCGTTCATTGTTCTCTATCCTTTCATCCTCTTCCTCTTCCTTCTTCCTCCTCCTCTTTCTCTGTGTCCTTCTTTTCCTGGTTCTCTTTCGTTCTCCGTCCTCAGATCCTCCTTGTCCTCTTTTTCCCAACAAACCCGACCTTTTCCCCTTCTGTGTGTGTGTGTGTGTGTGTGTGTGTGTGTGTGTGTTCGAGGAGGGGAAAGGGAAAGGAGTGGACTGGAATGGAGTGATGGGAATAGGTGGAAAAATGGATACAAGGGGAAAAAAGTGAGGGGAGACAGAGGAGAGAGAGAGAGAGAGAGAGAGAGAGAGAGAGAGAGAGAGAGAGAGAGAGAGAGAGAGAGAGAGAGAGAGAGAGAGAGAGAGAGAGAGAGAGAGAGAGAGAGAGAGAGAGGTTGTAATACAGGGGACTGCGGTAGGGCAAGGATGGTGTGTTTAAGGGGAGAGAATAATTTTGAGTTAGCAGCAGTAAGAGGGCGAGGGGCGAGGGATGGGGTGCCTCCTTCATTCCCGTCTGGCTCGTCGTGTTGAGGTTAGTTAGTCCCCTGCTTGCCCTGCGTGGTGGTAGGGAAGAGGGAAGGCACGGATACGTAAACAAAGAGGTGAAGTAATAGATAGATAGGTGAACGTGTAGGTAGATAGATAAAAGTGAGTGTATGATTGAATTACGAAATAAATAAATGAAAAGAATGAACGAAGAAAGACAAAGTAAAAATTGAGAAAGACACAAGTAAGCAAAACGAATGGAAAGAGGAAAGAAAAAAAAATAGACAGAAGAGAGAGAGAGAGAGAGAGAGAGAGACGGACGTCAACAATTCATCATTTTTATCATCATCATATAGTCTTCCTCGATTGCATCCTCTCATCTCATCTTCTTCTTCCCTTTCTTTAATTTCTCTCTCTCTCTCTCTACACACACACACACTCACACACACACTCCTCTCACCGCCTTTCCCTTTCTTTCCCTTCCCTCCCCTTTTCCTTCTTCATCCTTTCCTTTCCCCCTTCATCTCAGTGCCTCTTCCTCCCACCCCTTCCCCTCCCCTTTCTTTCTCATCCATTCCCCTGCTCCTTCTTTCCTTTCCTTTCTCCTTCATTTCAGTGCCTCGTCCTTCCGCCCCTACCTCCTCCTCCTCATCCTTTCCCCTCCCTCTCCATCCCTCCCTTCCTCCTCGATCTCAGTGCCTCATCCTCCGTCCCTTCCTTCATGAGGCGGCGTCCAGCACAGGTCAACACAGATCTGATGAAGTATTTGCCCAGGCCACGCGTGTCAACATTTACGGTACAGCAGTTTTAAGAAGAGAGAGAGAGAGAGAGAGAGAGAGAGAGAGAGAGAGAGAGAGAGAGAGAGAGTGTTGGGTGTGTCAGTTTGTGGGGAAGGAAAGAAAGGGGTGGTTTATTAAGAGGGAGTGTGGGGGGGGGGGGGTTGTGTGTGTTTGTGTTTGTGTTTTTTTTATTAAGTAACACAAACAAACTGTCGTATGACTTTTTTTTCTGACATCACCATAGTCATTATTATTGTTATTATCATTATCTTTATTATTTACATCATTATCTTTACCGTTGTTGTCGTATCATCACCACCACCACCACCATCATCATCATCATCATCATCATCATCATCAGCGTTCCCTACTTTCTTTGTTTTCCCATCACATGCAGTATGGTTGACGATATCTAACCTCATCTGTGTATGTCCTACCTGGCCGCGTCCCTCCGACCGTGTGTCCGCCTGTCGCCGCGTGCTTGTCGACGTGTAGCGCTAAACACGCGAGCATAATGTGGGCTTTGCGCCTCACATTTTCATTTTCACTAATCTTCATAATGCTGATGCCCATTTGTAATTATTCATTATGATAATTGTAATTCATGGCCGACAGCGGATTATTCCCAGAGAGAGAGAGAGAGAGAGAGAGGGGGGGGGGTGGGGGTTGGTCAGTCAGTCAGTTAGTCTTATCTTAAAAGTTACAGGAAGCAAACAGATGAGGGAAATATGTTAGCGAGTTTATTTGTTTATCTATTATTTTATTCGTCTATTTTCTATCTTCGTTTACTTTTCATTATTTGCCACTTACATATTTGCATTTCCATATCAACTTATTTATTCTGAAACGTTTGATTTCCACAGCAACTTGGTCTCTCACTTTCTTTTATAATCCATAGTTTGCTTTGTTTATATCATCTTTCGAAAAATCTTTCACATCAAATTTTCAACTCTCCTAAAGTTGTTTCACTCAGTCTGATCTCTTGTACCATTTCTTTTCTCTACATCTCTATTTATATTTTCACTTGTTTATCTTCAGCGGTACTAAAGATTTTCATTTCAATTTCAAACATTATTTTCCTTTTCTTTACTCACTACGCTTCTCTTTACATCACCTTACTCCAATACTTCTTTTTTTTTTTTCGCTAGTCTCCTTTTTCCCCGTCATTCTCCTTCTATTAAACTTTTGTGTCGGTCATGGATTCTCTCTCTCTCTCTCTCTCTCTCTCTCTCTCTCTCTCTCTCTCTCTCTCTCTCTCTCTCTCTCTCTCTCTCTCTCTCTCTCTCTCTCTCTCTCTCTCTCTCTCTCTCTCTCTCTCTCTCTCTCTCTCTCTCTCTCTCTCTCTCTCTCAGTAATTTATCTGCAAGTAGGATTATTGGCCTCTGTTGATTCTTCATTTTTTTCTCGTAGATAACTTGTGAAATTCCTTTAAAATTCGTTACATTATGGTTTTAAGAATGTTGACCAGCGCTCTCACATATTTCCCTCACTTTTCTGATATTTTCTGTTCGAGAGAGAGAGAGAGAGAGAGAGAGAGAGAGAGAGATTGCCGTGTGCTGATGTGCTGTATGTGGTATTTGCTGTTTTAGGTTGTTTCCTTTAGCTCTAGGTGAGGAGTGTCGGTAGGCAGGTAGGCAGGCAGGTAAGCATGTGTTGGTGGTGGGCCGTGAGTCATTTTTGGGCGTGTCAGGGAGGCAGGAACCGTGGTTATATGTGTATGGGTGTGTGTTTCGAGTTTACCTGTTGATTAGGATGATTCAGTATCGCATTTATTCCTCTTCGATTGATATCTCTTTTTAGAAAGTTACTTGTTGTCTTTATGAATAATGATCAATAAGTATTTGTATTGTAGTGTGGCTTATTGTGGCATTATTGATGAAAGGTTAGTTTAGATTTATTTTTTTTATAATTTTCTGTCGGTAGGCTAAATCTAAAAAAAAAAAAAAAACATAAAAAAACGTATGAAGAAAGAATTGGTGCAGAATAGGGGTTTAATAATCGTGTGTTTTAATTCGCAGAAGCGCATCGAAAACAATCTGTGTAATAAGCAGGATAAATATAGAGTTCGTGAGTTTGAAATTGACTCACGGGCGAGCATCGACACCAGGAGGACAAGTGACGCAGACAGCCAACATTTTTCATAAATTTTGCTTTTAAAAAATCCGATTTGGAATTTTGAAAAATCCTCTTACCACCTAATATACCAAATGAAAAATATTTTGGCCACCAGCATTATGGTCGAAAACCCCGCACGTATTAACGAGGTGATGGTGGTGATGGTAGTGGTGATGGTGACAGGGATCGTGGTAGTGATTTTGGAGGTGGTGGTGGTGGTAGAGGGTGGTAGTAGTGATGGTGGTGGTGATTAAGTGGAAGTAATAGTAGTGGTAGCAATAGTAATGGCGGTGATGGTATGGAGATGGTGGGAGTGGTCATGGTCGTAGCGTTGAGAATAGTGATGGTGTTGTAGGTGGTGATGATGATAGTGGTTGTTATTGTTTGTGGTGGTGGTGGTTGATTTCCTAACTCTTCTCTTCTCTCCCTGTATGATCCCTCTACGCCTCTCTTCTTCACCCCTCACCCTCACCCTCATATGCATCACACCCCAGCCAGCCCTTTCCCTCCCCTTCCCCTCTCCCTTACCCTCACATGCACCACACCCCAGCTCTCACCCTCTCCCTCACCCTCACATGCACCACACCCCAGCTCTCACCCTCTCCCTCACCCTCACATGCATCACACCCCAGCTCTCACCCATACCTTCCATCCGATCGCCAGGCATGCACGACGCCCTCACTGCTTTAATTCCCGCCCAGATTATTATGATGCCTCTGCTCTCTCATGTCCTCCTCTCATTCGTCTCACCCACCCTATATAATTTCTCCCACAGTCATGCTTCCACACTCCTACACACACTCTCCCGTGGGCTGTACTATATCCGAGTAATCTAACACCTGATACATTAGAATTCATGGCATTATCACTCTTAAAAATACAAGACTAAATTTCACGGTGATACTTATTCTCCACAA
>NC_066516.1:15779442-15791942 GCF_024679095.1 Eriocheir sinensis
CCCTCCCCAAACGAGCAGGAGGAGGGGAAAGAGCGGACGAAGGGTATCACTGGGGAACCACAAACTGAGGTGGTGACAGTGAGGGAGGGGAGGAATGAAGGGGAGGCGAGGGGAAGGGTGATGGGAAGGGGAAGGGTGAGGGGAAACTCGTGAGGGAAGTGTCGAGGGGTCTGCTGCATGGGCTAGTCTAGTCTGACAGAGAGAGAGAGAGAGAGAGAGAGAGAGAGAGAGAGAGAGAGAGAGAGAGAGAGAGAGAGAGAGAGAGAGAGAGAGAGAGAGAGAGAGAAGGGATTGGTTCGCTTATTTTGGGAACGTTCTATCTTTTGTTTTGGTGAGGGAACTGCCCACCACCACCACCACCACTACCTCTACCTCCCCTCTTCCTCCTCCTCCTCCTCCACCTCCTCGACCACCACCACTTCATCCTTGTCTTCCTCCACCACCTCCACCACTCTCCCTCTCGATCCGGCATGCAGGTAGTCAAGGTAGAGAGGTGTGGGTTAACATTCAATTCCTTTATTCTCTCTTGCTTTGTTTCAGGAAAGTAAAAATTGAGTGGGAGGGAATATGTTTTTTACTGGGTTATCGATACATTAAAAGTTCATAGTAGATAATAATTACATGTTCTGTTTGTGATTATTGTCAATGCTTTCAGTTTGTCATTATGATTATGTTGCTGATTTATTGTTTGTTTTTTTCTTTTTCTTCTTATTTTCTTCCTTTTCTTTTTCTTCTTTTTCTTCTATTTTTATTTCTTCTTCTCCTTTTTATTCTACTTTTATTTCTTCTTCTTCTTCTTCGTTTTTTTCTTCCCAATAACAATAACATCATCAACAACAAAAATAATAATGATAATAATGATAATAATAATAATAATAATAATAATAATAATAATAATAATAATAATAATGACAATAATATTAATAATACCACATGTTGCAGTGAATGCGGACTCACGTTTGATTGCACGGTTAACATGTTTATTTGTGTGATATTTGGTAATCTTGCATCACTCATATTGTTTTCTTTCTGACTTCTAATCCTGCCAATAAGCTTGCTAATGAGACAAGCAAGAAGCGTTCATTTGAATATCCGTGTGTGTGTGTGTGTGTGTGTGTGTGTGTGTGTGTGTGCTCATGGTAGCTCTGTATCTGTCTATATGTCTGTGTGTCTCTCTCTCTCTCTCTCTCCACACCTCGTTATGTCTGTCACACAAGTACGTGGGTGGCTGGCTGCTCTTTTCAGGGGTTGGGTCTGGCTGGGTTGTGTTGAAGTGTGTCTGCGCGTGTGTTTCTGGGTTTTCTCTCTCCCCTTTCCGTGTTGCTTCCACTTGCTTTTTTTGCCTTTCTGTGTAACAAGCGTCTTTTTCTGTGTTTCATTACTTGATATGTCTATCATATCCATTGTTTTTATTATTGTGGTTTATTTTAACGTATTTGCCAGGCTTAGTTTTGACTTGGTGGAGTGTACAGGTATTTTCTTATAATTTTGTACAGGTGAGAAATGAAAGATGGGGTGTAAGTGTAGGTAAACGTTCTTTTTTTACAGTGAAGGAAGCAGCTATAAGATAGACATAGATGGAAAAAAAAAAAAGCCCGCTAAGCATTGTTCCTGTAAAGAACTAAAATAGAGTGGCCAAATGAGAGGTCAGTTTCGTGTATACAGGTTGAGATTTTTTTTGGTTGGTGTAGTAAAGGATGGGAGGCTAATTATGTGAAGGGAGACGGGGGGGGGGGAGGAGCCATTAAGTCCCTATAGAAACACGGTGTCGAGGGAAAGGACAACAAAAATGGGAATAGAAGCGCTAGTAAATGAGGGAGTGAGTGAAGGGAAGGAGAGGGGGAGGGAGGGAGGCCTAGAGACGGAGGAGGGAGAGTGATGAAGAGAGGAGAGAAAAGGGAAGGACGGAGGTACAGAGAGGGAAAAGGGAAGAAGAGAAGGGAATGAGAGAAAAGAGGGAGGACGAGGAAGAGAGAGAAGCACATTTCGGCATCACTTGTGGGTTGGTTGGTTGTCAGCTTCACTCAGCGACCCATGATGGTGGTGGTGATGGTAGTGCTGATGGTGGTGGTGATGGTGGTGGCAGTGGTGGTGAGGAAACTTAGCCAACAAAACAGAGCGATAAAAAGACTCGTAAGTGGCGCTGTAGTGGTGGACATGTGTTCGTTGATGTACGTACAGACACATCACGTGGGCCTGAGGTGATGTGTGTGTATGTATGTATGTATGTGTGTGTGTATGTATGTATGTATGTATGTAGTTTTGTGTGTACGTGTTAGTTAGTGTGGCAAAAATGGTATGATTATTTTTTTAGTACATTTTTTTTCTAATTTCTTATGTTTCTAAGTGGGGAGGACGTTACATCTTCAGGGTTAAATTACTCCTTCTCCTCCTTCTCCTCCTCCTCCTCCTCCTCTTCTCCCAATCTTCTACTGTATTCTAATAGGAGTTGATCATATTTATATCTACTTATTCATTTTTAAGTATTGTTATCACGAGTTTCATTGCGTCTCATTTAAAGCAATACAACGTCACCCCCTTCCAAATAAACACCTCGTCTCACACAGGCACATTGTTCTTCAAACACACCTCTGCACTTACCTGTTTGCGCACCTGTGTTGTTCCTGTAGCTGGGTAAAGCATCAGGCTGGTGTGCTCGCTTGCTCGCCTACCCTCGTTAATACTTGATTATGTTGTGGAGAGAGAGAGAGAGAGAGAGAGAGAGAGAGAGAGAGAGAGAGAGAGAGAGAGAGAGAGAGAGAGAGAGAGAGAGAGAGAGAGAGAAGAGAAGAGAGAAGAGAAGAGAGCTTACATGATCCTTGCGCCTTGTTTTTAAGTCGAGCAGATAACCGAGAGCGAAAGAAAGAGAACTTGCTCTATTTGTGTCTAGCCAGCCAGTTATCCAGTCAACCGGGCAGCCAATTAACCAGTCAGTCAACCAGCCAGTAAGGCAGTCAGTCAACCAACCAGTCAGCCATTTAACCATTCAACCAACCAGCCGCCTAGTTCATAAGACAGCCAGACAACCAATTAACCTGTCAGTCAGCCAGTAACTCAGTCAGCCAGCCAGTCAGCCATTTAACCATTCAGCCAGCCAGCCAGTTAACAAGTCACCCAGCCAACCAATTAACCAGTCAGTATGCATGCCATCCAGTTAGTCAGCCAGTTACCCAGCCTGCCAGAACTAAGTCATGCCAGAAGGTGTTGGATTGATACAAAGAACCGCTTTGTAGGGTATTAAATTCTCCTCACGGCCTCAAATGACACTCCTCCTGTCATGCTCAATGGATAATTCGGAGTTTTATCGCTAGTCAGTACCGTCCTGAAGAAGCTGAACCCTCTCCCCGCACCACCTTAGAGAATTATAATAATGCACGTGCTCCCCCTCCCTTTACCTTCCTATACCCTCCCCTCGCACCCCATTTTCTCCTTACCTGTCTTTACGGCCGGTGACTCAAGCTGTAGACACGCATACCGTCGCCCTTACAACCCATGCTCTGCTATTACCGTGTGACGCTGCCTGGCCTGTCACGTGTGTTAAGAGGGGTCTGGGGGGTCTGTAAGCGGGTTTAGCTCCTGTGTTAGTGCTGCTCAAGGGTGAAATTTAGGGGCGGGGTTCGTGGGAGTCGTCGGCGATTTGGTTCTCGAAATAGATGATACGTTTTGCTTCGCCTCGCTCCACCGCCTTCCTTCCTCCCTTCAGTAAACAAATATAGTCTAGTCCGTCCTCTTGCTCCTCCTCCTCCACCTCCTCGTCCTTCTCCTCCTTCTCCTCTTTCTCATTCACCTTGTCGTCGTCCTCCTATTTCTTCCTTTCCCTCTCATCCCACTTCTTCCCTTCTATGTTTCCTCCTCCTCCTCGCTTTTTGTCCGGAATGCAAAAAAAAAAAAGGAAGAAAACTCATGATTAGATGTGTTTAAGAGAAAAAAAGTGCAGGCAAGCATATAAAGTAATGCAAGACGGAAATAACATGCAAGGCGAACGGTATTAACAACAATATTCCACGTATTATATCTGAATCTACCTGGATATTTTTTTTCCTTTTTTTTTATTTTGTTTCGTTGCGTCTGATTAAGTTATTATTTGCCTCAACCACTATCATCATCCTCATCATTACCACCAGTCACATCATTGTCACCATCACCAAAACACACACACACACACACACACACACACACACACACACACACACACACACATGTCGAAGTTTCGCATAATTCTGACGCTTATTTGCAGTAAAAGTGAGTTCATTGTTGACATCAGGTAATTTGTTTTCCCGCTAAGCAAGAGAGAGAGAGAGAGAGAGAGAGAGAGAGAGAGAGAGAGAGAGAGAGAGAGAGAGAGAGAGAGAGAGAGAGAGAGAGTGTGGGGGGAGGGGGTCAGGTCGTCCCTCTAATAAATCGACGACTCACGCGACACACCTGGCGAGCGAGTTTTACAGCAGTGCTTACTTAGAGAGAGAGAGAGAGAGAGAGAGAGAGAGAGAGAGAGAGAGAGAGATACACCCTAAAAATATAATGAAGAATAAAAAAAAGGCTATGTACATATAACATTTTTTTTACATAATCTTATAATTTTGAAAAGTATATTTGTTTTATTCCACTTGAAGTAGCTTACAGATCTTTGCACCGTGATTGCTGTTATTATTATTGTTGTATTTTATCAGATATCTTGATGGAATATATATTTCTACAACCATCACCACTACCACTACTACTACTACTACTATTACCACCACCACCACTACTACTATTACTACTACTACTACTACTACTACTACTACAACTCCTTTTGTTATTACTACTACGAACTACCAACCATCCGGCACCGCTAATCCTGTTCCGCGATACCAACAAGAATACTCGCACGATTATTTTTAAAGAATCGTTTCTGATACTTGCACCGGCTGTCTTTGTCGGTGTGCATTGTTCACGGCCTCATGCATTTTTAAACGCGTGACTCGGTTGATTTGCTTGTTGCCTCCTGATCCAGCCCCAGGTGTGTGTGTGTGTGTGTGTGTGTGTGTGTGTGTGTGTGAGAGAGAGAGAGAGAGAGAGAGAGAGAGAGAGAGAGAGAGAGAGAGGGGAAAGCGTGTATATCAGAGCGTTAAAAGGTATGCATGTGTACGCATAATTTGACTGTGGTGTATGTTTGCATGTGCGGGGGCCGGCAGGCAGGCCAGTCGTGATGGTGGTGGTAATGGTGGTGGTGGTGGTTGTGGTGACGGTGGTGGTGGTTCCGGTAATAGCGTAGCAGTGATGGTGATTTTTTAGTAAGGTATTTCCAGTGACGTTGGTTTTGGTAATGGAGGTAGTGGTGGTGGTGGTGGTGGTGGTGACTGGTGACAGGAATTGAGGATAGGAGGGTTGATGACTTTGTGGTGATTGGTGTGGAAGTATTGGTGACAGTGATGAGTATGCGGGTGTTGAGAGGTGGTGACTCAGGTCCTCCAGGAAGTGTTGTGGTGATGAGAGTGAAGTTGGAGAAGTGATTGTGGGTTGTTTGGTGGTGTAGGTGTTGTTGGACTTAATTATGGTGATTATGGTGGGGGTGGAGGAAAGGTAGCAAGCGGTGCACAATTGTGGTGGTGGAAGTGGAGGTGGTGTTCGTGTGAGATCGGAGTGGGAAGTTGAGGTGGAAGAAGGTGGAGGGTTGGGAATAGGTGGCAGTTTATGTGATTTAAGATGGAAATAGTAGTGTCAGTGGGAGGGAGAGAATGGGGATAAGGAGTACGGAGAATGGTGGTTAGAAGGAGTAATTCTGATGGTCATGGAGAATGGTAGTGAGGAGAGGGAAGAATGTTACATGGTGGGGAGTAGGAAGTATGCTGGTGATGAGGAGTAAGGGGGGAGTAGGTGAGGAGAGATGTGAGTGATAGGCCTAGCTGCATTTTCTCTTAGTGTATCTTCCTGCCTTAGACAAACGGAGCAGCTCACCATGCAGGACGGAGTGGGAATGCGAGAGTATATACACCTCTGTGCATACCTGGGCGACACCTTATTGATCCCCTCCACGTGCGCCGCCGTTGTTTAGCGTTCAGGTGCGTGAAGGAATCAGAAAAGACTCTCAGCACCCAAACGTTAGTGTCAGCCGAGAGTGTGATTTCGAGTAAGAAAACCAACAAAGAAAAACATATGAGTATCTGAATGTAGGTTTAAGTAAGAGTGCAAACAAAACCAAGTATAAAAGTCTGTTCGTGTAATTTGAAGAAAGAAACACACAGCGGATATATGAGTGTGCCCACCTATCACCGGCTGTCATTAAACCCTTCAGGCGTGCATAGCTGTGTTGTCTCAAGGTGGGAATGGAATCGCCACTTTATCTTACCTGTAATTGAAGAAAGTACGCACAGTTAGTCAGGTGGAAGAGGTAGGTGGGTGAGTAGGTATATAGGTAGGTACAGCAAGCGAGACATTGGGTTAGGTTCGAGTGGAGTGAGCCAGAAAGGACATTCACACACACACACACACACACACACACACACACACACACACACACAGACACTCAGACACACTCAGACACACACCCTAGCAAGGACAGACAGAGCTCACCGCACCGCAGCAGAGCACAGTCGGATTAGCACGCACTCTCTCTCAAATAATCGGTCCATAACTCGCAGCCAATACCGCGTCAGCCTCTAATATTTCTCCGGCTCAGGGACGCACGAATGCCTAGTCCGGGGGTTGTGTTTACACTTGGACAGCAAATAAGTGGATCTTGCAGCGAGGGAGGGAGACACGTCAAACACAGGGCCGCGATAAACCCCGACCTGACTAACGGGGACACTGAATCAAGGGGCTGCCGAGTGTGTGTGGGGGTTGAGGAGGGGTGGCTGTGTGTGTGTGTGTGTGTGTGTGTGTGTGTGTGTGTGTGTGTGTGTGTGTGTGTGTGTGTTAGTGGTATTCCTAGGGTGTTTGTTTGTGGGAGGGTTGGTTGGTGGGTGACTCTTTTTGTGTTTGTATGCGTATTGCGTACTAAGTGGTTGCTAACGGCAGTGCGAGTTGTGTGTATGGAGGTACTGTTGGTGGGTTTGTGACTGTTTGTGTGTGTGTGTGTGTGTGTGTGTGTGTGTGTGTGTGTGTGCTTATTGAATGCGTGTGCCATGCAGGTAAAACATGGTGATTTCCCTAACATGTATTTCTATGCTTCCCTCCCTTCCTTCGTTTCTCCCTCCTTCCTCCCCTCCCTTACACACAGCAATCTTATACATATTCTATTATCTTCATTTCCAGCAACTCTACATACAATACAAACATCAGAGCCACATCATTGTTATAATTTTCAAGTCTCAGTCACTTTTACCTGTACGCGAGAATGAACATAAAACCTTATTCCTTTCTCTATCTTTCTGTTTACCTTCCTGAATGCATATTGTGAATGGAGGTGAGGAAGGGGAACGGGAGGGGAGAGGCAAAAGTATTGGTCTACCGCCTTACTTGATTTAGATTATAGTTATTTTTAGCGGGGAGGGGCTTATTACCCTCCCCCCCTCCCCCTTACCTGATTTCTGTGCCACACCTGTTAATGTCGTTTGCCCCTCTTACTTGTTCTTACATATTGATGAAGCTGAGGGTGAGTGTGTTCGGGGGGGGGGGGGGATGTTGCATGCTCCTGTGTGGCTGGGCTGCTTGCGTGTGTGACGGGGGTGTGGGTGTATCGGGGGGGGGGAGGGTCTCTTTCCTTGGGGTTATGCGGGGGAGTTGAGAGTGAGGGGGAAGTGAAGGGGAGAGTGAGTGAGTTGGGAGTGCGCGGGAGTGAAAATGGGAGGAGGTGAATGGGCAGTGAGTTAGTTGGGAGTAAGCGGGGGAGGAATTGGGAGAATGTGAGAGGAGAGGAAACGGGGATGGGAGTGCGTGTATGTGTTAGGGTTTAAGTGTGAAAGGACAGTTAGGAATTTCTAGTGTTTGTGTGTGTGTGTGTGTGTGTGTGAGAGAGAGAGAGAGAGAGAGAGAGAGAGAGAGAGAGAGACTAACCCCCTTTAGATTACCTTGTTACTACTATTGTAAGATCTGGACGTAATATATGTAGCATCTTGTTTAATCCTCCCTCCACCACCACCACCACTATACCACCCCAATGCTACCCTCACCACCACCACCACCACCTCTTCCACACAGGTGCTACCCCATCAATCCTCATTTTTCCTCGCCCTTTCTTCTCCTCCACCCCATCACTTCAACATCCTCCTCCCTCCTCCTCCTCTTTAACAACTCCATCTCTCCTCTCCTCGCCCTCCCTCCCCTCCTCTGGTCCCTCCCTTCCCTCCCTTCTGTGCAATAAACCCTCAACTCTATCCTCCTCCTCCTCCTCCTACTTCTCCTCCCTCTCATCAGTAGCCTCCTCCTCCTTCTCCTTCTCCTCCTCAACAACCACAAAACGAGGGACAAAAAGTAGCTCCGAGACTGACTTGAGACCGTTTTGATAACTGTTATCTTTAACGTGGATCACCTCTTACTCAGGGGTGATAACTCGTCGACTCAGCTCCCCACCCCCACACCCTCACCCATCACCCACACCCCCCTTCCTCCCCACACTCACCCCCCACCAAGTGACAGATGGAAAACATAACTCACGCCCGACACGCAGCCACGGGCGTCCCACAGAGTTCTTAGCTGCTCCTAAACTACCGTGAATTATGATCCTGTATCAATGCAGCATTACGCAGACTTATGGTAATGCCCACTAAAAATACCAACACCACTGAGCACCAACGGGAGGAGGAGGAGGAGGAGGAGAAGGAGGAGACATGGTTCTACATACATTCATCGTGTCAGAGAGAGAGAGAGAGAGAGAGAGAGAGAGAGAGAGAGAGAGAGAGAGAGAGAGAGAGAGAGAGAGAGAGAGAGAGAGAGAGAGAGAGCAGGGTACGGCGAGGCATGTGTAAGAGTATAATGTAGATTGGTTAGTTTGTACCTGCGGCCCGAGACAGCCTCGATAAAGCCAAGAGGGGCAGGTTAGCATTGACAGCCTCATCAGTCTGGCTAAGTGAGCGAGAGGCGAGCTGTAGGACGCAAGCTGGATGGGAGTAAGACATGTGGCTATGTCTGTACGCGCCCTGACCAACACCACCACAGTTTCACTACCACTTCCACGTCATCACTCCATCACCACCACTAGCATCACCAGCATCATCATCATCACCTCGACGTCTTCACTCCACCATCATCACCATCATCATAATCACCTCTACGTCATCACCCCCCACCACCACCACTACCATAACCGCATCATCATCATCACTCCATCACCACAACCAGTATAATCGCAACCTCATCACTCCATTACCACCACAATAACAGTATCATCACCGCCGCCACCACCACCACCACCACAATTAACGACATAAACAACGACACATCCATCATATTGTCACACTGTCGTATTAACTCGTTACCACCACCACCTCCGTCACCATCACATCCTCATCACCATCACCACCATCACCACAACATCATAAACCCACCTCACCTGTACCCTTCTCCTCCTCCTCCACCACTACCCCGTCACCACCACACCACATCACCACACCGCCATGCACATCACCAGCACCATTAGCTCCACCGCAAACGCCGTCGACTCCCACAATGCCAAGAGATATTGCCGCATCAAAGAGGAACAAGCTCGGTGCGTGAGGGGAAGGCGGCTGCAGGAGGCGTCTTTTGTGTGGCTGTGCTCACGTGGAACTCCTCTCCTCCTCTCTTGTTGGTGTGCAGAGGGCTGGAGGCTGTACTGTACCGCTGACTGGCTTGGGTTTGGACTGTGAAGACCGCGTTGGAGGAGGAGGAATATAGATTGTTTCGAGTGTGTAAGGTTTTAAATATTTGCTTTGTCACTGTATTAAGGTATTTGTATTGCTGACTGGCTTTTGCTTTGAAGACTGCGTTGGAGAAGAAAGAAATGTTAGCTGGTGTTGTATAATTGTTTTCTTGTTGGGTTTGGCCGTTGATAGGCGCAAAGACAATATACACGTAGACGTAATTGATAGCGGCAAGACTCTATATACTTCCCTTATCCAGCTTCCATCATTCTTGACTCTGTACTTCCCTTCTTACTCATGTTTACGTCATCCCCATATAGCTCCATGCACCTTTGCCCTGTAGAAGTGGTCATGCGTCCTTCCTTCCTCTACACTATTCTCTCTCTCTCTCTCTCTCTCTCTCTCTCTCTCTCTCTCTCTCTCTCTCTCTCTCTCTCTCTCTCTCTCTCTCTCTCTCTCTCTCTCTCTCTCTCTCTCTCCATATAGCCTTCTCCCTATCTGGCATTCATAATTCTTACTCTCCCATTCCACACCCTACCTACCATAAATGCTACTGATAGTATATTTACTTCTACCACTTTCACTACTACTATTACCATTACTTTTGTTACCACGTCTCCCTCATTCACCTTGCTAGCCAACTCTTAACTCTCCCCTTCCTTCCATAACTTATTCAGGCATTCCCCGGGATCATTGCGAAATAGTCTTCTTCCCCTTCAGTCTCTGCGTGAGTTGAGGTTCACGGTGCAGACACGACTTTCAATTATTATCAAACACCGTTATGGCTTGCCTGCATCATTACCCTCATTCTTCTCCCTACTTATTTTCTTTCTCAACTTTTGTTCATTCTTCCTCATATATTTATATTCTCTTTACCACTTTCATGTTAACTCTTCCTTCCTTCTGTTTTTTTTATGAGTGTTGCTTCATACTGATTTACATACATTTGGAGAGGGGATAAATAACTTGCCTTTTTATTAATTTTTTGTATTATTTTCCTTGTTTTACTTATCATTTCCTCCCTTTCTTTGTTTTTTATCTCTCTCCCACGTGTCATTAGATTTTTTCCTTTCTACACCCTTCAATGATCTATATTTCTCTATCTTCATATCACTTCATTTTTGTCATCGTTCCCTTTCCTACCCGTTCTCTCCCTCCCTTGCCCTGCCCACCTCTATGCTTGATAACCCAAAGAGATACCCATTGGTTCTGTACACCTCCACCTCCACATACCTGCACTCACAACCCACTTTATCCAACCACTTGACCAGGTGAACTCTCTACCTTTATATACGGTCAGTCACACCTGCTCCGTATACTTTCACGATTTTTCTTCTTTTCTACGTCTTGTTTTTGTAATTTAATTTACTGTAATTTTCGTGTTTTTCCTGATCTGTTGAGTGTTGTCATTTTATTTAACGTTATTATTTTGTTGCTCTTTTTCTTGTGATGATTATGTTGTTGTTTCTGTTATCCTCCTCCTCCTCCTCCTCAATTTCCTCAGTGTGTTCCAAAGTAGTGCTGTCCTTTTAAAATCTGCAGGCGCCATATGTTTTGTCTTCACTCGTGCTTAATGATGCCACACGAGTAAACACACACACACACACACACACACACACACACACACACACTCCCCCTCCCTTCCTTCCTCACACTCAATATATCCCTGGGAAGTGTTGGCCTGACAGACACGAGCCCTTCGTTTACTTGGCTCCCGCCCTCGCTGTCCCACTCTGTCACAACAAGGCCCCGGCGATGTATTTAAGACCGTATTTACAACCCGCTACCCGTCATATATTTTCCGTGGATCAAAGAGAGCGAGAAGAGATGAAAAATAGCTGGCAGACAGAAGAAGAGTTGGAGAAAGAGTGGTAGTAGTGGTGGTAGTAGTAGAAGGAGGAGGAGGAGGAGAAGGAGGAGGAGGAGGAGGGAGACGGAGAAGAGTTACAGGCGGAAAAGGTTTAGGAGGTGTGTGTAAGAAGAAGCAGTGCAGTGGCGTGTGTGTGTGTGTGTGTGTGTGTGTGTGTGTGTGTGTGTGTGTGTGTGTGTGTACCCGCACGCGCCGTGATGAAAGAAGTTTACAGCAGCAGCAAGAGAGGAGGAGGAGGAGGAGGAGGAGGAAGAAGGAGAAAGAGGAAGTGTGTTTTTATGTTCAAGAGGAGGAGGAGAAGAAAGTGTTTTGGGTGGGTTAATCTAGTGCATGGGTGGGATGCTGCGCGCGGCGGGAGAGAGAGATTTATACTCCGCCACTTCTTTCTTAGTCTTCCTCGCTCCTTCCTCACTCTTAACGATAATATTACTTGTCTCTGCCTCAGCTCACACGCGTTTACAAGCCTGACGTTTCTGGTTCACGGATAAATGTGTGTGTAGCGGCGCGGCTCAAATACTGGAACACGAGTTTTACTGAATTGTTTTCGTTGTCTGCTCGGCGTTAATTGGGAAGAGAATGTCACCGAAATTCATAGACCTGTCGTGTATATCTTATTGTTTTTATTGTGTGTGTGGTTTATTCTCTCAATATGTCTACTCAGCTGACTTTAACAATTCTCAGCTTTATATTCTTACATTTAGAGAATACCAGTGACATACTTGCTTAAAATTATACCATATTTATATTATTGTGTTAGATTTCTTACTACTACCACTACTACTACTACTACTACTACTACTACTACTACTACTACTACTACTACTACTACTACTACTACTACTACTTCACCTCTACCCACAGAAACACAGACA
>NC_066516.1:15794442-15841942 GCF_024679095.1 Eriocheir sinensis
CCTGCTGCCTCATCACCGCCGCTACAACCACCACCGGCACTTCACCACCACTTGCCACCCACGATACTTCAGAGACACACATTGAGTTCTGTTTTTTTTTTTTTTCTTCTTGTGTTTGTAGATTTTATGTTGACTGCTATTGCCTCGGTTATTGTAGACCTTGAAGCTTATTGTTACTATTTTTTCACCTGTTAGCGCACTCTTCATCCTGTACCATGTTTACCTCTCCTTCACTCCTCCACTCCTTCGCCACACCTACAAAGCACCTTTCCACCCTATCCACGCACATCTCCTTGCCTCTGTGTCATCCTTTCACCCCTCCGCTACACCATCCCCCCATTCCTTCACCTCTTCACTTTATGACGCGCCTGCCATCGACTCTACATTCCTCTTTGTTTGTTGTAGAGAGTGAGTGAGTGTTCTCCATTCTCTTCCTTCTGTGTCCTGTTCAAAATGTAGTTGTTGTTTAGACTCTCCACAAGATTTCTTCTTGAGTAAATCTCGTTTTTATTTTTTTTATTTATTTTTTTTTATTTTTTTTTTACTCTTAATTTGTTTGTTCTTTGATGCGGCTTGCGTTTTATTTATTTTTTCTTTCCTGTTGTTTGTATTTTTTAAAAAGGTAGCTACATGTGATGGCGTAACTTAATCTGAGCCAGGCTATCCAATTAACCTAAGCCAACCAACCTAACCAGCCCTATCGTAACCTCATCTCACCTCACAGCCCAGCCAAATAAAAGCAAATCAAACCTAAACTAACAACCCAACGTTACTTAACCCAGCCTTGCGGAAGTTGCCTGTTCTTTCACAAACAATTATCTTAGTATCATAGTTTAGTTGATTCTTGGAAATATGCAAGATGACACACGTGCGTCAGTATTGCCCTTATTCTCAGTATCCCTGTGGAGTGCATGAGTAAATATAAGGTTACGAAGAAGCGAGGATTTACTAAGAGATAAAGTCACTACGTTTGCATCTTCACTGTAACGGTTGCTGCACACCTGTATACTTAAGGGACTTGGGAAGGGGTAAAATGACGTGTGGGAATGTATTAGACTTTCCGCACCAGACTAACACTTCTTGGTGAGGTGCCGCTAAATGATACGTGATGTGGTCTGACGCTCTCCCTGCATACTCACTCCGCTTCAAGCATTAGGATAAAACTATAACATTTCCCTCCATCATTCAAGTAGGGCGTTCATGACATATTCAGGGCAGTACCTCCACCCGGGTCTTAGCACCAAAAGAGGAGGTGTTTGCCCCGCGCCAGACGAATATTTCATCCATGTTACCGAACAGAAATAATGAATGTTCGCTTTGATCAAACATTCACTGAAGATAAAGACAAGATAGTCGTGCTCCTCGGGGCGGAGTGCAAGGAAACCACCTCAGCCCGCACGGCTCGGGAAAACACGGATAAATTTTGAAGGAAAGGCAAGGAAAGAAGACATAAGGAGGGGGAAGGGAATGAGAGGAGCGGAAAAAGAAATATTTCATAGTAGTTAACGAAAACACAAATATTCGCTTTCATCAACATTTCAAAGGCAAACACGGACAAGATGGAGGGATGCCCATTTTTTTTCTGTGCCAAAAAGAAACTCGCCAGTCTGGTCCTTCGCTCGTGGAAGCTGAATACATTTTGAAAGCGGAGGAAACGGTACTTCTTCGGTAGGTATAAACGTAGGTAGGCAGGTAGGAAGCAGGTGTATGCAGTTTCCTCCTCGTGAATAGCTGACAATATTTACCTGCATGAGGCACACAAGCAGGAAAGATTACTTGTGCACGAGTTTGCTTCCTGCTGCCCTGACGCTTTGCTAAACACTCCTGGAAAGGGAATGGATACAAGAAAGTGAAAGGGGAGGAGTTGCAGGTGGATGAGGAAGCGGGGGAAAAGGAGAAGGATTAGGGATAAAATGTTAGGATAGAATAAGAGGAAGAATGAGAAGGCGGTGAATGGGGATGAGCTAACTGAGATGCTGGAAGAGTAGAGATAGCAAAAAGAGGCAAAATAACATATGTACAGCAAGAATGGGGGCAATGACCTGAATGACATGAAATGATGGAAGTGAAATAGAAGAAAAATAGAATAGGAATTAGACTTTGGAGAAGCCAGAGGATTAAGAGGAGGAAGAAAAGACGGATGGTAGTAGTAGTAGTAGTAGTAGTAGTAGTAGTAGTAGTAGTAGTAGTAGTAGTAGTAGTACCAATAGAAGCAGTATTATTAAGCTGAAAATGCATTAGAGGGGAACTTTCTTTGATGTGACACACACACACACACACACACACACACACACACACACACACACACACACACACACACACACACACACACACACACACACACACATTCACCTTTTCAAGAGGGCCACTCGAGGCATCTCCAGAAGGAGGCTAATGTGTTGAGCACCACCAACAGGAGCATCAGGCTGGCTGTCCAACTGTCTATCTATCTATCTATCTATCTATATATCTATCTTTATCTTCATCCATCTGCCTGTCTAATTTTATTTATCTATATAACTATCTATCTATCTCTTACTATCTACCTATCTATCCATCTTTCTATTTAAATGTCTGTATTTCTTTTGCTGTATCTACCTATTGATCTTTTTTTTTATCTACCTACGAGAATGATTTATACCTGTACCTGTATTTTTACCTTGTACATATATATATATATATATATATATATATATATATATATATATATATATATATATATATATATATATATATATATATATATATATATATATATATATATATATATATATATATATATATCATACCTATATTTGCCAATGTATACTTTCCACCAGTCTGTCTGTTTGCCTATCTATTGGCATATTCATCTATCTATATACGTGTCCACCAATATTCCTGTTGATCTATTTATCATTTTACTTACAAGTCAGACAATTAGTCATTAAGTAGGTAATATAGTCAATTAATCAGTCAGTCAATCAGCGTTCATCTGTCTATCAGTGTTTATCAATACATTAATTTATCTATACAGCTGTTGACATAACTGTGTCTCTTTTAATCTATAGCTATCTATCTTCACGTCGTGTTGGTGGAAGAAAAGGTGGTGGTGGTGGTGAAGGTCGGTGGTGGTGTTACTTACGCCTCGCGAATCACGTATAGCAAACACAGGATTCAGGATTAATCCGTGAGAGGGAAGGATCGCAGGACACTTGTGGTATTGTCCCTCCCGCGCCTCCTACTAAAAAGACAGGTGGGGAGGGAGGGAGGGAAGAGGTGTGGGGCAAATAAAAGTGAAGGGAATGAGGGGAGATAAAACGAGATACTGGTATTTTGTATAAGAGCGAAGGAGAGAATAGGAAGGAGGAAAAGAGGAAGTGAATGAGAGAGAGAGAGAGAGAGAGAGAGAGAGAGAGAGAGAGAATATTATTAGGAGTCA
Source organism: Eriocheir sinensis (assembly GCF_024679095.1). Taxonomy (NCBI): domain Eukaryota; kingdom Metazoa; phylum Arthropoda; class Malacostraca; order Decapoda; family Varunidae; genus Eriocheir; species Eriocheir sinensis. The sequence goes on from NC_066516.1 coordinate 15,797,864, forward strand.
TTTAGCCATGAAAGTTAAACAGATCAAAGAGTCCAAGCTATTAATGTCTGAACTGACGAAGGAAGAGCAGGCAGGCAACCACGTGCACACACACACACACACACACACACACACACACACACACACAGAAGGAAAAATACACGCAAAAAATGTTTAAGTCTGTGGTCAAATAGTCTCTTCCTTCTAGTCTCTTCTCCTCCTCCTCTTCCTCCTCCTCCTCCTCCTCCTTGTCTTCTTCCTTCTCTTCCTCCTCCTTGCGAATGACCGGAATTCCTGAGACGCCAACACCTCTCCGTCCAAAGAGAGAGCAGGACGGTCCACCCCTTCCCCCTATCCATTCTTCCTTCTCCCCGACCCCCCCTTGAATCCCCTTCCCTCTCCCCTTCCTTCTCCCCAACGCCCAACCCTGAGTCCCCCTCCCCCCCCTGGTTTCCCCCCCCCCCCCCAACCCCAGCGCCTGAGAACGAGGGAAAGTTCAGCTTCAAGTATGGGGAATTCAGTGAAGGAATCTACCAGGCGGCGGGGGGGTGGGGAGTGGGAGGGTTGCTTTACTCCTTTAGGTTGACTTTGAGGTGTGTATATTTCCTTCATTGTTCAGTTCGAGTAAAAAATAAACGTTGAAATTGCTCGTAGTCGCTAAATGCTTGAATACCGTCACCATTTTTTTTTTTTTATGTGGGAGTTTAGTGAGTCTATACATGGATTGAAATGCTGCTTTCTTTTTTGCTTCTGTATTGTAACGTGTTTGTTTGTATGTTATTATTCTCAGTTGATTGCGATTTTACACAGAGGCTTTGGTAGCTAAGGGGATACACTAAGCTGACTCCAAGGTTGAAATATGTGATAGAATAAATATGTTCGGTCATTGTTGCAGATTTTAAAATTTAATCCGTATTGATCAGCTTGGCAGTAAAAGGAAATTTGTAAGGTCTTAGACGGGATATATCTCCATAATGAGGGGGTGAGGGAGGTGAGGGCGGCAGTTCTCGGGGCAATCACTCCTTGGGGCCATCAGATAAGGGCGCGCTTTCTTGTATTTTTTTTTCAATGTATCTAACTTCTGTATATAGTGTTTTCGGTGGTGGCGATCGACCAGGCGAGTAAATCAACTGGTGTGAGGGGAGTGAGACATTTCTTCGCCCCTCACGCCCGAACACATAAAAGGAGTTGTGTACTGCAACGGTAATGGCGGAAGTTACCGAATAAACCGTATTTCGTGTGTTGAATAATTTTAGGGCAAAGTGTTACTGAGTGTTATTAATACCCTTCACAAGACCCGGATTAGAGAGAGTAACATGATATACGTTCCCCCTTCCTCGGTTCTCCTCCACCTCCTCCTCCTCCTCATCCACCTCCTCCTCCTCCTCGTCGTTTTCCTCCTCCTCCTCGTCGTCCTCTTTCTCCTTCTCCTCCTCATCCACCTCCTCCTCCTCCTCGTCGTCCTCCTCCTCCTCCTCGTCTTCCTCTTTCTCCTTCTCCTCATCCATCTCCTCCTCCTCCTCGTCGTCCTCATCCTCCTCCGTAATAATCGATGTTTTGTGCACGATTCCACACATAACCAAATACGGAAAACAACTAACGCATTAAAAGTTATAACCGCCAGCCCCTTGTACCCTCACGCATTCCTATACATTCCTCGTTTTTATAAGGGAGACTGAAGCAGCAGGTTTAGCGTCACAAAGTAATGATAAAAGAAAGAAAAAAAAAACTACTAAACTGCATCATTATCAGAGGAGCCATTTGAGGCGTGTCATTCACTCGGCATAGCGGGAGTGGGCCAAATAACAGGCGTGTGTAAAGGAGAAAGCTTTTTAGTGTTTCATCCAAGGAGGGAGACAGGTTATGATAGTAAGTAGAGACACGCAGACAGACATACTTAAACATAGAGACAGAAAGATAGACAGACAACTCAGGCAGAAAGATAGACGGATCCAGGCTTACACAGACAGAAAGATAGATTCAGACACACAGACAGTTACACATACACATAAACAGGCAGAAAGATAGACAGACAACTCAGGCAGAAAGATAGACGGATCCAGGCTTACACGGACGGAAAGATAGATTCAGACACACAGACAGTTACACATACACATAAACAGACAATAAAAGACACAAACATAGACAGAAAGATAGACAGATCCAAATACACACAAATATAGAGACAAATTTAGACAGATCCAGACAAACATAGGCAGTTACAGATATAAATACAGACACAGAAACAGACGGCTAGAAAAGAAGACAGACATAGACGGAAAGATAGACGAATTTAGAAAGACAGACAGACAGGTAAATATAGACACGAAGACAGACACACAAAACAGCCAGACACACAGAAAAAAAACAGACAAACAGACAGACAAGCGAACACAACACAACACAACAGCGACAGCAGCGACTTGAAACGATAAAACTCGAACTCAACATTCCGGGCCGTCTTCACTCCCTTTGTCACGTCGCGCCGTACAGTGGTCGCGCGGTGTCCCGAGATAAGGGCGCGAGGTTACGATGCCGCGGCTACCCTGCTGCTCCCACGTGATGCCGCCGACATGCCTCCTCCCCCCTCGTAAGCTTTCCCGACAACGGAGTAAAAGTTGGTCGTAAATCTCTTCTCTTACCTGACGTGGGAGAGGTAGTGATGGAGGAGGAGGAGGAGGATGGAGGAGAAGGGGTGCTTACTCTCCCTCCTCACGCCCTTGTCGGTGTCCTGTGATCCACGAATGAGTCTTAAAACGAGATAAGAGATGATTAAACCTCTGCCAAATGAACCCCCGCTCTCCCTCGTTTTTAGCTTTACTACTTCTATTACCACCACCACTACTACTCCTTCTTCTACTACTTCTATTTCTTCTCTTCGCCTCGTCTTCTTGTCTCGTTTCATCTTGCCTCGCCTCTCTTCTTTTATCACTGTTTTATGCAGCTGACTAACACCTTCAAATTATGTACCTAGATCACGCAGTCTTTTCTCTTCTCTCCACCTATATACGTTCTCCTTTTATTACCTTTTTCCTTACCGTCCACCCTACCTGCTTTCCTTTTTATTTCTTTCCTAGGACGCATAGATGGTTTAGTCGTGTTGTTAATGACTTATGCTTTTCTCTAATTGTTCTTTGATAATGTTGCTTAGGTATGTTGTGTTGTGTTATGTTGTATGGCTGAGGGGATTTGCAGTGTTTTTTGCATAAGTGTACGACCTTGGTATTGTGTATGGTGGTGTTGGTGTTGGTGGTGATTAGATTAAGAGTGCAATGGGTGTCTGGTAGTAGGTTGTAGTGGCTTAGGGGGTTGCAGATACTGGTGGTAAGAGTTATAGGGTTAATCATGACAATGTGTGTGTGAATATGACTGATAGGAAACATTAAAGACAAGGTATATATATATTTCTCTCTCTCTCTCTCTCTCTCTCTCTCTCTCTCTCTCTCTCTCTCTCTCTCTCTCTCTCTCTCTCTCTCTCTCTCTCTCTCTCTCTCTCTCTCTCTCCCCCCCCTTACACCCTTGGCCACCTTCCCTCGCTCGCCCTCTGTTAGATACACTCCGCCTAATCCGTGTGTTTATTTTGCTTTTCGGAAATAATAAAAGCCTCGAGGAGATAAACAGAAGAGCGGAAACTAACAGAGGGAAAGATAAGAGGCGGGGAGGGGGATAGAGGAGCGATAAGGAGAAGGACGCAGCTCGGGAGGAAGGGCGAGGGAGAGGGCGGCGAGGTGCGGGCGAGCTGCAGGTATGGTGTAATTGTTTAGCTTGGTGATGGAGGCGCCGTCGTTATCGTGGCCACCCTCACCACAAACAAACTACAAGAAGAGCCACGGATTAGGAGGAGGAGGAGGAAGAGGTGGAGGAGGAGCATGTCTACCCTCCTCGGCGCCTGCTGGAGGAAGGGAGGGAAGAAAGAAGAGAGAAGAGAGACGGAACAGGAGGAGGAGGAGGAGGAGGTGGGAGCACTGGCTGTATACTAGCAACACCAATACCCAACAGGAGGCAGAGGAGGAGAAGGAGGACATGGAGGAGGAGGAACTGAAGAAGGAGATGATTTCCCTCCCCTCAAGGTCATCGTCAGGTCAAGGTGTTGTTTAGGGTGATGGTGGTGGTGGTGGTGGTGATGACTCCTCCAGGATGTTTGCCAGTTTACCTGCGGAAGAACACCTCTCGTTGTGCCGCTAAGATGCCCTGATTTACCGCCACGTGACCCTCCTCCTCCTCCTCCTCCTCCTCCTCCTCCTGTGGCCTTCTCGCTGCATGGCCTCCTCCCCTCCCTTCCTTTCCCACCTCCTCAAACACCACTTGATTATTTATTACTATTTTTTTTCAACGGATTTTAGTTCTGAGTTCTTACAATGGTTAAAATACGATGCGAAAATTAAAATGTGTGCACTTGCTCTTGATCTTGTCTGTTATTTGTATGGAAGTTGACCTGATTGCTTCTCTTCATTTGTTGTTTTTAGATCGTTATTTTTTGTTTTGTTTTTATCCCTTTTTTTGGGGTTTTGAGTCCGTGGAAAAATGTAGAGGCGAGTTAGGTGCACTGAGGCGCGTCGACCTGAACGCGGCTTTCAGATAGTTACACTTTTTGGACAGTTCCGTTTTTTTTTTTTTAATGGCATAATGGTTACGGGAAAGGTAAGCGAGCTGGAATAGCACACACACACACACACACACACACACACACACACACACACACACACACACACACACACACTATTTTTTCCCCGGCCGCCGCCAGTGCTGTGAGGGGTCGGTAGTTGAGTTTTATACGGCGCGCGATTATATTTTTCTGTTTAAGGGGAAATACAAAGCGATACTTAAAAGAACGCCGCGCCGCCGTCAAGCCGGGCACAGGTGTTGGCGTCCCCGGGCGCTGCGCTGTAAACGAGGCTTTTAATGTGGCGCTACATCATAGTTGTTACCATAAAAATGATATGTATCCTCCACACCAGTCTCAGGCATAATAATACTGAGCCTACCTTTTTTTTTTCCTCCTTTTTTGAATAATTTTGTGAACATTAGCTGTGATTCTTTTTTTTTTGTGGAGGGGATGAAGTGGTAAGGGGTCAAGTGAAGGGGGCGGGGGGGGGGGCAGCGGGGGTTCGGGTTAACTTTGTGTATGTGTTACCGTAAAAATAAAAGGTGTGTCTGTAAAAGTTCTCAGGTTTATAAAAGTGTGAATTCTTTGATGAATATTGGTGGACATTAGCTTCGTTCCCCCATTCTCTCTTTTTATTAGGGTTGAAACAAGTGGGCGTTCAGGTTACTCCGTGCATCTGTTACCGTAAAGTTGGTGTGCATTAGAACAGTCTTCGGTATATAAATGTTTGAAGTTTTTTTATGATTATTTGGGGACATCAACTCGCCTTTTTTTGAGATGGCGGGGTGAGGGATAAGTGACAGGGCAGATCACCACGTGTAAGCTACCAGCAGTTGCCGTAATAAAAATGTAGCTCCATATAATCTTAGGTATATTATGGTAAGAAGTTGTGAATATCGACTGTGTTATGAAGGAAAAAATAGAAAAAAATAATAATAAGAGTAGGAAAAGATACACAATAACAGAAATATGTAGAAAAGAATGAAAATAACTGTCATAGAAATATATATAAAAAAAGAGCTTGTAAAATGGTAGGGAGAGTTTTGTGATATGAGCGAATGAGTTTGTTTTTGAGTGGGGGGAGAGGAAAGGGAGTTCAATTGCTTTATTTTGCGTCAAGAGGAGACCGGCAGACCAAAGGCTACATAAAAAAAAACAAAAAAAAAAGAATCGTCCGCCTCACCACTCTTACCTGAAACTCACTCTAAGAATCACAGTTGAAAGGCTAATTTTTTTTTTTCTTTCCGTAATTATAAGTTTAGATGTTTCCCTTTTACTACTCCAAGAATGCGTTTTGAAGCTTAAAATTCAGTACGTTTGCTTCCTTACTAGTCTGAAGACCTTTCCCACCCATACATAGTGGTAAAAGGGATTCACGTTCATTGGCACCATTAATTAAGTGTTCGACTTATCCTACCCGCTTTTAAGAGTAAACACATTTTCATGCATGTGGCTGCAGTCTCGATGGCATTGAATTTTGTCCCTCTTTAATAACAAAAAATAATGATAAAAATAATAATAATAATAATAATAATAATAATAATAATAATAATAATAATAATAATAATAGTAACCGTAACAATAATAACACATCTTCCTTTCCGATCCGAGGTACAATTAATGACCGTAAAAAGGAAGGACATAAAAACTCACATTCCGTCTGAACCCTCGCGATAGCGGCGGCCGCAGCGTGGTGGTGTCAATAACAATTTAGTGTCGGCCGGGGCAGAGTAATGCGCCATCACTACTAATTGTCAGCCTCATCATCGCTTGACCCTCACCCTCACCCCCATCACCGCCCCCTCCTCTCCCCCCATCACCCCTTCCCTTCCCCTCAGGCCTCTGCAGCAGCACCAGGCATCAGTCAAGCCTCATTAGCACCCCATCACGTCACTCAAAGCCGCCTCCTCCTCCTCCTCCTCCTCCTCCTCCACGGGTCATCATCATCATATCGTTGCATAGGATAGGGCATACTTATATAATGGAGCAGCTTATCACTCGGTATCGCTCTGTCACTCGCGTCTCCGTCTCACTGAAGTAGAGTGGAACAGTGATTGACCCGGAATAATTACACACACACACACACACACACACACACGCTATAAACCGCAACACCCGCAACAAACACACAGACACAAAAGGAAGGAGGTACTCACACAAAATGGAGCTGCCATTCCACTCCTCTCCCTCCTCCTCCGCCTCCACCTTTACAGTTCTCCTCACTATAAAAATATCCTGAAATACACTCCGAAAAATGTCCTCCGGGTCATTAAATTTCGAGGCTCCACCTTCCATCCTCCCGCTCTTCCTTGAGACTTCCGAAGTGTGGGAGGCTACCGGCAGGAGAAAACAAACAATAAAAAGAAGAAAAAAACTGACAAACATAGAAAAGCAGGCTGTAGAAGTATACAGTGTTGGCTTATTGCGAGACTCCCTGCCTTAGTGATTTATTCAATTCGTCAGCCACTTCAGGAACAGATGAAAGATTATATACACACTTGCGGGGGCGCTCAGTTCACTCCTGACGCAACAAACTGACGATCACTGCTATACTTAAAGGAACTGATCGTTTTCGCATTAGCTACTTTTGCCGGAAAGTTGTCGGATTCAAAAGTGGCGAGATGAATGCTTAATGGTTTTGATGATATTGCAGTAGTAGCCAAAGTAAATATCAAAGAAAATGGGAATTGAGGTTAGAAATTGGTGTCACTAGGTGTAAGTAATTAAATGTAGATTTGTAGGAAGTTCAATGAATCACTGAAAAACACAAGAGCACGTATAAAACACAGTCCTGGATATAGGTGTTTTACTAGAAGAGATAGAGGAGAGTAAGAATAGAATAAGAAGGGCACAGATTGGTGGGGGAGGAGAAAAAAGAAGAAAATGAAGACGCGACGTAACAGTTTGAGGGGAGGAAGAGGAGGAGAAAGAGAGGAGGAGCAGCAGCAACAGACTGAGGATGCGACAGGAAGACAGGTCGGGGTTCAGGCGGGGTTCATATCCAGACATCTACGAGGTCCGTCACGCGTGTGTCATAAAACCGAGTCTTTACGTGAGTCCTTCGCCCTCATCTCCGCGGCGCCCTAAGTCCCTATTGCCGCCTCCCTGCCCTCTCGCGGACCCGGACGCCCTAAGGAAAGATATATATTTTGACAGAGGAGGGGCGCGTGGGAGCCTGACGAGGAGGGAGAGTGTGAGAGTGAGAGGAAAGGAGGGGGCGGGAAGGGAAGGAGAGGTTTAGGGAGGGAGAGTGAGGGAGAGGACTGGGACGATTTCTCCAGCAGCTGTACGTGTCGTTATTGTATCTCCCAGACGTTTGGTTACCCCACTACCTCCTCCTCCTCCTCTTCTTCTTTCTCCTCCTCCTTGTCGTCCTCCTTCTCCTCCTTCTCCTCCTACTTCTTATCTTCCTTCATATCCTTCTCCTTCTTGGTGTCTCTTCTTTTTCTGTTCCTTGTTCTTTTCCTCCTTCTCTTTTTTGTCCTTTTCTCGACCTCATTCGCGTCTTCTTCCTCATTCCCGTCCACGTTCTCCTCATTCTCTTGTTCCAGTCGTCTTTCCTCCTCCTCCTCCTCCTCCTCCTCCTCCTCATGTCCTTCTCCCTCGTGTTGTGTTTGTGTGGCGGCGTCCCGAAGAGCGACACGAGGGTCCTCCTGTGTTGTGGGTGTGACCTGAGGGTGACGAATCGCTGAGACACACGAGGGGGCGGGTGGGTTGTGAAGAAGACGCCCTTCCCTATGTGCCGACAGACAGCAAGACAGGTTCTGGCTACAAGGATGCCTATATTACAGAGGCTATGATGAAAGGCCTGCTAATAAAAATGGTAATATGGTGAAGAGTTTTGTCGCAAGAGTAAGACAGACAAGTTAATTTTTTTTTGATAGAGGGGGTGAATTTTGGTAAAGAACACCTACACTCTGTATGAATACTATTGTAAGGCAAGAGCAGTTTATCAGTTCAAGGATATATTCGAAAGTAAGACAAGATAAAAATACAGGGAATACGGTTAGGAATGAAGTGAGGGTGGGGGTGGGTGGGGGTGGGGAGGGGGTTGTAAGATGTATGGGAAGAAAGTATTATTGGACTTGTAATTATTAAAAGGAGATAACTGTTTTTGACTTTGAGATAAATAACACCACATTAGAGAAACCACTGACCTGATAGCGATTAACGTCCGGTCACAAAACTCGGAGTTCATTACTGTTTGTTGAGGTGTCAGTCAGGAATCTTTTCCCATTGCTGATCCACGAGAATTATGATGGACGTCAGCGCCTCCTCTTTATCTCTTAATCACCGGCGTAAAAGAGTAGATTGATGTGTTTCCGAGCTGATTAAAAACTATTATTTTATCTCCACCGCCGCCGCCGCCGCCACTAAAACCACCACCGAGTTCATCATACTAAACACCACCACCACCACCGCCATCACCTCCTCTCAGTCACGAGGGAAACACCTGCTGAAGATGAAGGAAAAGAGAGGTGTTGTGAGGGAAGGAGAACAATGAATGAATGAGTGGGTCAGGGAGGGAGGGAGAGAGAAATGCTCAAAAGTGAAAGAAAAAATGGTGAAAAGAGATTAGAAGCAAGAAAGGTAACAGTAGGGTAAGAAAAGACCGAAGTGAAGGGAAAGAAGCAAAGAAACGGAGAGCAAGGAAAATAAGTAATGCAGAGACAGGAAGAGGGAGGGGAGAATTTGAAAGGAACTGAAGAAAAATAAGTGCGTTGGTCAAGGGTTACAAAGGAGAAGAAGGGATTAATTGATATATACATGGGACATAAAAAGAGTAAAGGAACATAGAAGGGGGGAAAGAAGATAGTGAAAGAACATAGAAAAGGGAAACAGGGTAATAGGAGTAGCGACATGGCCTAGAAAGGGGATAATTTTAAGTGAAAAGAAATAGTGGAAAAGAAGTGAAGAAAGATGGAGATTGGAAAAAGCTGAGTAAAAGAAGGAAATAGCAAGAGTGACATTGCAGAGAGAAGTGAAGATTTTGAAATGAAAGTACATTAAGAGGGAAAAAAAGTAGAAAAAGAAGATAATGAAATTGGAAAAAAAGTAATGTAGTGAAAAAAAATAAAAAAAAGAAATATAGCAATAGCGATAGGACAAAGAAAGGTGAGAATCTTGAATGAAAGGGCATGTAGAGGGGAGAGGAAATAGTGAATGAACATACGAGAGATGGGACAAGAAGTGCAGTGAAGGGGATGCTACACTCATCACCGCCAAGCACACTGGGAGTCACACGTCAGCCCATGCACCTCCATAAACAAGGGGAATGGAGATGTGTTTTCAAAGGCACTAATGGCATCACCACCACCACTATCACCACCACCGCCGCCGCCGCCGCCGCCGCTGCCTGTCACTTGAAGGGGAGGTGTTGGCGGTGGGTGGCGGACACAGAGACACAGAAAGAGAGACATTGAGAGAAGGAAAGAAAACAGAATGACGATGCCAGGAAGTGAGGAAGAGGAGGGATGAAAGAGTTATAGATGGAGAGACAGGCAGATATATAGACAGACTGCTTGATAGATAGATAGATAGACAGATAGATAGATAGACGTGATAGACAGATAGAGATAGTTAGTAATACGTTTTTTTTATTCTTTTGTTTGTATATATTTAAAAGGGGAACAGAATCTTATCATCACCTTCTCAACATTTCCACTGCACATCAGATAACATTCATACACATTCCTCATGACACCACTACACCATACCACACTCTCTATACCCCCATACCCACCATACCACCGCGCTCCTTCACCACACTCGCTACACCACACCAAACCACACCCGTCTCTATATCTTCCAACACTATACACATCACACTAATATCCTGACCCACCCACTATACTGTAACTAGCACACCACACCCACGTGACACACTCTTCCCCTATACACTCTTCCACACCACACCCTCCAACACCCACATCACACTCCCCCTCCCTCTTCCACACCACATCCACCCTCCCACCTCAGTAAGTAACAAACTACATCACACCAACATCACACTCTCTTCAGCACCACATCACCCTTTCACCCTTCCACACAAGAATATACCAGCCACATCACACCCACACGGCCACACCACACCCTTTTCCCCTCAAGACACCACCAGCACTATACACCACCACCATATCACCCTCACCCTTCCACACAAGAATCAACCAGCCACACCACACCCACGTCACACTCTCCTCCCCTCAACACCACCACCACCACACCACCCTCACCCCACCATCCCAGTAATTAAAACACCACTCCTCAACTCCATTTCCCATTCTCTTTCTGGACGAGGAGGATCACCACCACCCTCACCACCATCATCACCACCATCATCACCACCAGTAAGTGTCACCTTTGATCTGCCTTTGAACGGAGGAGATGACACAAGGGATAACAACACCTTATTTTCCTCTTCTTTCCCCTGCAGAGGACTGGGTAGGTGGCGCTGCGGGTCCTCTTTGATGTGTGTGTGTGTGTGTGTGTGTGTGTGTGTGTGTGTGTGTGTGTGTGTGTGTGTGTGTGTGTGTGTGTGTGTGTGTGTGTGTGTGTGTGTGTGTTAAGGGAGCCAAGCCCCCTTTCTTTGACCTCCCGCAATTAAAGTTGAATGTGTTTCTCTTTTAAAGGGGGGGAGGGAGGGGAAGGAAGGGGATGAAAGGGGATGTGAGGGGGGAATCGAACTTCACTTGGCTTTGTAGTTTTTTGACTCCTACTTCCCCTTCTCTTATATACTCCCCACCACCATCCCCACTACCCCTCCCCCTCCCCCCCCCACCGGCCTCCCCTTCACCCCCTCTCCCCCCTTAGTGAAGAGACATTTATAATTCCCAAGTTAATTAGCCGCAGGTGTTTATACTCATTTAAATATTCCCAGACTTGTCAGACTTGTTTAGGCGGTGTGTGTGTGTGTGTGTGTGTGTGTGTGTGTGTGTGTGTGTCCGGGTGGGTGGCAAGGGTGTGGCTGCCAACGGGGCCAGAGTCCAATTCATCCGGTCATGTTTGCATCATATCACACACAAGGTAAAAAAAAAAAAAAAAAAAAAAAAAAAAAATGTCAGTGAGGTGTATGTTAAGAATCGCGCTGCCGTGGTGCAAGTTCCGTCCATTTTTCTACCCTTTGGATGACGACTTTTCCCACCACTGTCCATTTCTTTCTCTATATGCGACAAATCTGTGAGCAATGGACGATGGGAGCGAATAACTAACTCTCATGAGATTATCGAGACCCCAATCTATACAACCAAAAATAATAGCTTTTTTGATTTTCTGCTTTTCTTTTTGTGGTGGAAGTGTGTTGCCCCATTATTTCTATTTTGGATGTCGTAAAAACAAAGCATAAATGATTTACAATTCAGAATACATAGTTAATTAAAGGTAACGCCTCCGTGATTTCTATATTTCCTTCTTGTTTCTATGAAAAGTAAGACAATACTGACTCCTCCCTAACATCCTCTGAACTATATTCTGTTTTGTAGAAATGAAGCAACATTATAGGGACTTGGAGGAGGTAGCAGCAGGCTTTTCTTTATTCACACATTTTTTTAGTTCGTATTTGGCTCATTTCGCATCCTTCCTCCTACGTCCCTTATCACCCATATTCTCCGCCCACTCTGCCTCCTCCTGAGATCATATTGGAAGATTTAGAGTGAGTGATCGCGGAGGAAGGCACCTGAATATGATTGGGTTACTGTGGACAAAGCTGGAGTGGGAGGTGAAACGGAGATATATGGATAGGAAATCACGGCCGAGGTGTTCGAATGATAAATTTATGTTAGAGGTACTAGGACGATACAAAAGATAGGTGGTAGTTGGAAGTTTTAGTGAGGGCATCGAATTGTAAGGTTGGAAGGGATAAGGTTTTGGAACGGGAGATCATTGTTGAGAGGTGCTCGAGAGGGAAGGTCATAGGAAGTGATATTTCAGGAAGTCATTGCAAGAGAAGGATTTTGAATGAGACATCACTGTGGAAAGTCTCCGGGTGGAAGGGCACAGTGGGAGGTGGTTAGGTTCATCTTACGACTCCCTGAAATGCCTATGACGAACAAGTAAACGTCACTCTTACTGTAACCACCATTGTTCTAAAAGTCACAAAGCATTATCTATATTTCTCTTCCTTCCTGTCACTATCCTCCTCCTCCTCCTCCTCCTCCTCCTTCTCCTCGAGTGACAGCGTCCCTCCTCACGTAAGATGGTCACTGTTTTTCCTCCTCCGTTCGATTCTTTGAAGGTTGTCGAAGATGTTGACAAAGCGAGAGGGAGAGAGAGACAAGGCGCGGCCACTTGTTCACGCCGCTTCAGATCTGAGTTCACTTGAAGCCTTTGATGTGGTGCTCTCCAGGTGGCGATGGGGGGGAGGGAGGGAGAGGGGAAGAGGAGTAATGGAGGAGAAGGAAGGAGGAGGAGGAGGAGGAGGAGGAGGAGGAGGAGGAGAAGGAGGAAAGCACACGAGGCAAGGAGTAGGTGGTGATGTGATGGGTGGAGGGAGGGAGGGATGGAGGGAGAGGGGTAATGGAGGAGAGTGGTAGAGGAGGAGGAAGGCACACCAAGAAGTAAGGGTAGGAGGAGTAGGAGTACGGTGATGGGATGGAGGGATGGAGAGTGGGAGAGAGAGAGAGAGAGAGAGAGAGAGAGAGAGAGAGAGAGAGAGAGAGAGAGAGAGAGAGAGAGAGAGAGAGAGAGAGAGGGAGAGAGAGAGGAACAGAGATAGAGAGAGAGAGAGCGAGAGAGAGAGAGAGAGAGAGAGAGAGAGAGAGAGAGAGAGAGAGAGAGAGAGAGACAGACAGACAGACAGACAGAAACTACAGGTGGAAAATCATCAGGTGGAGAGGAATACAGATGTGTGGAGAGAGAGAGAGAGAGAGAGAGAGAGAGAGAGAGAGAGAGAGAGAGAGAGAGAGAGAGAGAGAGAGAGAGAGAGAGAGAGAGAGAGAGAGAGAGAGAGAGAGATCTTGATTTTGATGTCACAATTGGCTTGGGATTTCTCTCCACCCAGGCCTTTGTATCGGCAGCTCCTGCGAAAAGAAAGCAAAACCTGCGGAAAGTCTATGTTCTCGGGGCAAGATATCATTCCATACATCTTGCAGGCCACATGCCTTCCAAGAACTCTTTCACTGCCTCAATCACTCGTCCACTCGTCTCTCCACTGAGCCCCAGCAGCAGCACCATCCACTCCCTTCCAGTCCTCCCATTCACTCCACGTCCCATCTCACTCAGAAACACATGCATCATCTTCGTTCTCTCCTTGTCATACTTCTTACTTTCCAGCACTACATGCTGCACAGTCTTTCCACACCCCTGTCACACATGTAGCACACTTTGCTGCGGGACTCAGACCATCTATAGTTCCTTGCATTTACATCCAGACACTGCGCTCTAGCACGGAAAAGAAGATCACCTCCCAGGCTTCCCTCATACCACAGCTCACACTTTGGGGCCTCTTTCTCCCTCGTACAGGCCTACCGGCCTCTTGTAGACTGCTGCGTTCTTATGTTCTTATGTTCTTATGTATCAGTCTAGGGTTTCCTTACTTTCCATCTCATTCTTCCACTTGCTCAATCCCTCATCTTTAACTGCCATATCTATCATATTCTTCCACTTTCTTACATCCCACTCAAACCCCTCTCCATTTCTGTTTGTTATTCTCCATTCAAACACATTCTGCCTATCTTCACAGGGTCGGTACACCCACCTACTTAACATAACTTTTCTGTCTATCATTCGCCCACATTTATTCGCCCACTTGCCATCTCTTATATTCCACAAGTATATTTTTCTTGCTAATCTTGCATCCTCCATTCGCTCCAGTCTCACTAGTCTTTCCCTAAAAGTGCTCCATCCCATGTCCCCCCTTAGAGCCTCTACTTGCCACCCTATTTTGCCCCACTTCCAGTTTCTCTATCTCACTCTCGTTCCATGTCACCACATCCATTCCATACAATAATGCTCGGAACAGCCACACTCTTCCAAACCTCACGGATGACATCATACTTGCTCGCTCTCATCCTCGAAAGAGAGAGAGAGAGAGAGAGAGAGAGAGAGAGAGAGAGAGAGAGAGAGAGAGAGAGAGAGAGAGAGAGAGAGAGAGAGAGAGAGAGAGAGAGAGAGAGAGAGGGGGGGATGTACGGTGAGAGTGGGATGAAGAGACAAGACACGTAGCACTCGGGGTGAGGGTATAGTGAGTGGAGAGGGGAGAGTGGCAGCAATAGTATGGTTGGACAAAAGATCGTAATGGTGATGGTTGTAGTGGTGGTTGACGGTTGTTTGGATGGGAAGGGTACGTGGTGGTGGTGGTGGTGGTGGTAATGGTGGGTGTTGTATAATGAAGATATGCCTAGTGATAGTGGTAGTGTTAATTATGAGAAGTGTGGTATTATAGAAGTAGTAGTGATGCTGGTGATGATAAAGAGGAGGATGATGAAGGAAGAATAATTTGGGGAGGTGGTGGCTGAGTCGACAGCGTGACGGCGCCGCGTTCAGGACGACGCGCGTTCAGTCCCCGCCCGGTGCCACTAAGCTGGGATTTTTCAGCCGCCGCCGAGTGGCTTAAAACTACCCATATGCTGTCCAGAAGACCACCTATCAACCCGGACTCTAGATTCTAGGATTAAAGATGAGCTCCGGGAGGGCAGCACGAGCCGATGCAAGATTACGCCACTATACACACTGGCCTGCGCCACAACGGGCTGGGCCATACCATCAGGCCCTTCCAAAAACAAGCCTACCAGTGCCACAAGCGAAGATGTAAAAAAAAAAAGTTATGAGTAGAAAGGTATTGTTGTATCAGTAGGAAGTGTAGTTATATTAGTTTATTGGGTTAAAATCGACTTTATTAATTTTATTACCTGTATTACTAGAAGAAGTACAGTAACGGTGGTAGTAGTAGTAGTAGTAGTAGTATTGGAGTAGAAGTAACAATAAGAACCACCACTACAACACCATCACCACCACTAACCCCTCCCTCCCACCACCACCACCACCACCACCACCACTAACATTACGTAAACAAAGCCGCTAAAAGAAGAACAGGCAATAAGACAAAGACCTGTAACTTAACTTTCACATAAAAAGTTGAAGAAGCAATATATCCACGAGCCAAGTGTCTCTTCATGGCATCCGGGAGAGAGAGAGAGAGAGAGAGAGAGAGAGAGAGAGAGAGAGAGAGAGAGATCACAGCATCACCTTAGCCTGTTTGGACAATTATTACCTTGACTTATCTCTACAAAGGTGCGGCATAGTCAAGCTAACCTTTTCTTTTTTTTATTTTCTTCTTTCCTTTATCTTATTTTCTCTCCTTTCCTTATATCTGTCCTCGTCTACCTTTCTTCCCAGTTATATTTTCCCTTTCCTCTACTTTTCTTTCCTCGCCTTTACCTTCCTTTCCTTTTGTAACCCTAATTTTTCTTCTCTCTTCTCTCTCTAATTCTTCTTCAACTCCTTTTTCTATCTCTGTCTTCCACGAATATCCACTTCTTTCCATACCCTTTGTTTTTCTTTTATTCTCCTCCCTTCACTTACCCTTCCTTCCTTGTCCTCCGTCCCTCCCCTTTCCGTGGGCGGCAGAGAATAAGAGGAGGGGGTCAAGCTCTTGGCGTGACCCCGCGGGCTTCCCTAAGAGGTCAGGATGAAGGCAACAATTGTTATGAAATTTTGTATATGTGGTTCAAGTGGTGGATTGTTAAGACTCGGGGGCACGTGGCCACACAACCAACACACTGTTCCCTCAATGTTACTCACGGTAAACACTTCTATCTCTCCCCCTCTACCTCCTTTGCCCTCCACCTCCTCTTCTTCCTCCTCCTCCTTGTGCTCCACTGGGTCATCCCCCCCCTCTTCTTCCTACGCCTCCGTCTTCTCCTCTTCTGTCGACTCCTCCTCCTCCTTCTACGTCCCTTATTCTACGTGTCCTCCTTTTTATTTTATTTGTGCTTCTTTCTCTCCTTTTTCTCTCATCCTTCTTCAATCTCCTTACCTATCTAATTTCTTGTCTGACTCATACTTATTTACTTATTATTTGTATCTCCTCTTCTTTCTCTTTCGTTCTTACTCCTGTCTCCTTTGCTCCTTTTTTTCCTCCTTCATCTCCTCTTCATCCTCCTTATCCCCATCGTTCTCTCTCTCTGGCTCTCACTATTACTGGTATAGGATGCAGTGTAGGATATTTATGCAGTGACTTCCTTCCTTATTAGTAAAGATATTCTATTACTTGTTACTATTAGGTTCCTACTCCGTCTTCATCTTTACTTAGCTCTTGTTTTTCGTGTCCTTCTTCCCCTACGCCTGCTTCTTTTCCTATTCCTCCTCCTCCTCTGCTTCATCTTGTTCATCCTCCTTCACATCATCTAAACAGACAAAGACGGGCAGGTATATGGATTGATTGGCAGACATAGAAACACACACACACACACACACACACACACACACACACACACACACACTTACACAATAAACTAAGCACACACAAATATACACAGGTGTGCTTAGCTATTTCCTCCCCTCCACTTCCCACGCACGCGCGCACACACACACACACACACACACACACACACACACACACACACACACACACACACACACACACACACGTATACACACACGTACACATTAAATTAAGTATACACAAATATACACAGGTGGGTGCAATTTACCCCCTCCCCACAAATAAATAGATAAGCAAACGGGGCAAAATTTATCACTTCTCTTGAGGGTTGAAAAAAATGGTGAAGGAAAAAGACGAAAAAAATGGTGAAGGAAAAAGACGAAAAAAATGGTGAAGGAAAAAGACGAAAAAAATGGTGAAGGAAAAAGACGAAAAAAAAATGGTGAAGGAAAAAGACGAAAAAAATGGTGAAGGAAAAAGACGAAAAAAATGGTGAAGGAAAAAGACGAAAAAAAAAATGGTGAAGGAAAAAGACGAAAAAAATGGAAAGGAGAAAGAAAGGACGAATAGAAGGAAATGAATATGAAAAGATGGAAGATAGAACAAATGAATGAACGGAAATAGAAAAAGTAAAAGCTAGGAATTAGTGAAGGTAGAGAAGGAGTAAAGGAGGAAGGATATGATAAGTGAAGGAGGGAACTAAGTAGGAAAGGAGGAAAGGAAAGAATAAACAAGAGAGGAAGTAATAAATGAAGGAAGGAAATGAGAAAGCAAGGGAGTGGACGAAATAATGGAGTAAAGGAATGAAGGAAGGAAATAGGGTGGATGAAAGCAAGAAAAAAAAAACTAAACTAAACACTCAGTTATTTATAGGAAAGGTCAGGCAAGTAGTCTGTGAGAGGATGAGAAGGAAGAGGAAGAGGGGGAGGAGGAGAAGGAGGAGGAAGAGGAGGAGGAGAAGGGGGAGGAAGAGACACCGTTGAAAGGTTTCGTGTCGTGTAAAACAATGGATTACAGAAGAAGCATCCTTACATTTACACTGCAGCCCCCCCCCCCCCACCACCACCCTCACACCTCCCCTTCCACTCCCTTCCCCGTCACCTACAGCACTTCTCTTATTCTTTCCTGCTTACCTTCTTTCCTTCCTTCCTTCCTTCCTTTCTTTCTTTCTTTCTTTCTTTCCTTCTTTCTTTCCTTCTTTCTTTCATTCTTTCATTCTTTCTTTCCTTTTTTCTTTCTTTCCTTCTTTCTTTCCTTCTTTCTTTCTTTCATTCTTTCATTCTTTCATTCTTTCTCTCTTTCTTTCCTTCTTTCTTTCTTTCATTCTTTCATTCTTTCTTTCTTTATTTATTTCATTCTTTCTTTTTTCTTTCATTCTTTCTATCTTTCTTTCTTTCTTTCTTTCTTTCCTTCCTTCCTTCCTTTCTTCCCTCCTTCCATCCGTTCTTTGCTCATCCTCCCCTATTCTTTTTTTCTTCCCCACTTCCTCTCATACTTCAATCCTTCATTCTCTCCTTCCTCTCAACATTCTTCTATTCATTCATTATTTTGTAGTAACGTAATATATATCTTCTTGTCTGTGTCTGTCTGTTCGTCTTGGTGTCCGTCTGCCTGTGTACCTGTATGTCTGTCTTTGCCTGTTTGTATATATGTATGTATGTATGTATGTATGTATGTATGTATGTATGTATTCAGTTATTCTGCTCTCTAGGTTTGTCTTTCTCCTATCGTTCATTTCTTCATTCTTCTCTGTCTGTTCTCCGCTTCCTTTCCCCTCCATTCCTCATATTTCCTTCTCTCTTCCCCCACTTCACTCCCTCAAACTTTCCTCCCCCCCTTATCTACTCCCTGTCACCATATCGCTCTCTCCCCTTCCTTCTCTTTTCCCCCCCCCCCTCAAATCAGACTCCTTCCTCCCTCTGATCATCACCCTCTTCTTCTCGCCCTTTTCTTCCTTTTTCCTTAATCACTCTTCTCTCCCCTCCTCTCTCTCTTCGTATTATTCTCCCTCTATACAACTCTTCTTCTTCTTCTTCTTCTTCTTCTTCCCTGTTACCTTATCTTCTCCCAACTATTGCTCTCTCCTCATCTTCCTATACTCCTCTTCCTCCGTCCCAAACGCACTCCCTCTCCGATCAACCTCCCCCTCTTCCTCTTCCTCCTCCTCTTCTTCCATCTCCACAAGCACTCTCCCACACCCTCTTCCACCATCCCCTCCTCCCTTTTTTCTCTCTCCCTACTCACTCTCTCCTACCACCTCTCTCCTTTCCTCCCCTTCCTGTCTCCCATTTCTCTCTCCCCTTCCTCTCTCCCCTATCATCCCTCTCCTATCCTCCCTTTCCTGCCTCCCTTTTCTCTCTCCCCTACCACCCCTGTCCTCTCCTCCCGTTCCTGTCTCCCTTTCCAATCTCCCCTTCCTCTCTCCCCTCTCACCTCTCCCCCACCACCCCCGGCTGGCACTGACGGAGGCACTACCCGAGGGATCAGCTGGCCACCTTATTTACCCCCAGGATTAGCTGCCGAGACCGCTGGCACGCCCGTCCTGGCACTCCCCTTACCGCGTGGCACTTCCGTTCCCTGCCGTTCCCTTGTGGTTGTTCCTTTTTCTCATGACGCTGCCCTCCCTTCGTGTTGCTTTTTTGTTGTTGTTCAGTGGCACGTTCCTTTCCTTCCTTTTTGGTCGTGTTGTTCCCTTCCTTCTTTTTCTCTTCTTCCTCTTCTCTGTACATCACTTTTCTCTATGTCTTCGTTTTCCTCTCTTCCAATGGCACTCCTTTTTTTTTCTTTGCCTCTTTCTCCTTTGTCTCTTTCGCTTTTTCTCTTCTTCCTCTTCTCTGTACTTCACTTTTCTCTACCTCTTCGTTTTCCTCGCTTCAAATGGCACTCTTTTTTTTTCTTTGCCCATAGACTATGCTTTGCCTCTTTCTTCTTTGTCTTTTTCGCTTTTCCCTTTCTATCCCACGTGGCTCTCCCCGTCTCTCATGGCCTTTTCCCCTTCCCTTTTCTCTGCTGCATCTCTTCTCTCGTGGTCTATCCTTCCCTTCTTTCTTTCTCTCATAGTCTTGTACCTTTCCTTCTCTGTGGTGCTTCCTTCCTCTCATGGCCCATCCCTTTGCTTCTTCCTTCACTCATTGCAGTTATTTCCCCCCCTCTGATGCTCACCTGTTCTCATTGCACCTTTACTTTGCTCCTCTTTCCTGTCTTTTTCCGATAGTAATGTTCTTTCTATACCCCTTAGCGATTTTTTAAATTTTTTTTTATTCTACCATGGCTCTCCTTTTCTCTAATAACACTCCTACTTTTACATGGCCTTCCCCCTCTCACCCATTTCACCATCCTTTTCTTTTCCATTTTATCTGCCAATCCTCTTTCTTTACCCAATGTTACCACTACTACCTTCTTTTTATGGTATTTTCTCATCTTATCCGTTGGACTTTTCTCTCTTCAACGGCCCTCTTTTTTTTCTCTTGGCCTGTTTCCCTTCGTCTAAACTCTCTAATGTCAATGATACACAGGTGAAGAGGAGGAGGAGGAGGAGGAGGAGGAGGAGGAGGAGGAGGAGGAGGAGGAGGAGGAGGAGGAGGAGGAGGAGGAGGAGGAGGAGGAGGAGGAGGAGGAGGAGGAGGTATTAGAAGGGGAGGGAGGAGGCAAGGAAGGGGATTAGAGGAAAAAAGCTTGACAGGATGATGAATGAGTGTGTGTGTGTGTGTGTGTGTGTGTGTGTGTGTGTGTGTGTGTGAAAGAGGAGAATGGAAATAAAAGTGATGCAGAACAATAATACAAAGGAAAAATAAAGAGGGAGCGAAGCGAAGGGAATCAAGGGAGGAATTTAAGAGAGGGATGTAAGAGTGGACTTTTTCTCGCTGGTATTGTTGTGAATGTGAGATAACGTGGTGTTTTTCGTTGTACAAAGGAACGTATGAGTCTGACTTTGGGGGATATTTTTTGGCGCTTATCGTTAACAGTGTTGGAGATGAATCGGATTTCGTGTTTGTGTTGCATTATAATTATGTAGATGTTAGGGTGCGAATATTTTATGGTTAATGATTGAATAAAAAAGGTAATTGAATTTTGCTATAAAAATCAAAACGAATATGAAGAGTTTCACGAAATTCAGATTATGTATTCATAGCTATAGCTCTATAATGGGAGCATACACTACATCTACACGTGGCCTCAAAGCTCATCTCCGGCACATTAGTCCTTGAGCCTGTGGTGGGCATCAATACTCGTACGTACCCAACATAAAAAAAAAATAATAATCGTGATAATTAAAATAAAATAACACACACACACACACACACACACACACACACACACACACACACACACACACACACACACACACACACACACACACGTGGAAACAGTTTTTGTTGGGTGAGTAAGAGACAACGGTTCTATAAACATTTTATTATGAAACAACACATATGTTTAGATTGGAAATATGTTTATTACAATAGTCTAACTTATGAAGAGTCAATATGACTTTTGTCGCGGCCGCTGGAGGGGTGGGCCGCGCGGCAGACACCTAACGATCAGGATATCACATGAAACAAAAGTTGAACAGCAAAGAACTGGGGTAATGTTTGCCTCTTCTACGCACGGACGATGTAAAAAAGGTGACAGTGGATGTGGCGGCCTTGTGACTCACCTGATCTGCTCCTCCTTGCCACGCGTTCACAAGGCTCAGTGATTTATTTTTTACGTCCTTATGCACTCACAGACGAAAATTGGACCTTTTCATTTATGGAAAAGGCGCATTTTCTTACGGAGGATTTGAAATGCCTATCAGTGGATGATCGCAAAATTGAACATCATCCTAGCCGATAAAAAAAATAAAAAAAATGTATTAAACTAAACGATACAATAAACATACAGAGACTGGAACGATTGCTGCCTGTTCTTCGTGCCTATGAGAGTATGTATATTGATGTATAGTAATAAAAAAAAAAAACATTGCCTGTAGCCTGTAGGCATTTATGTACAGTTTGTGACGCTGGACACACCTGAAGCCTCGCACAGGTAGACAAGCAGGTACAAGTGTACGTGACTGAGAGTAAAATTAATGATGATGATAGCAATAATAATAATAATAATAATAATAATAATAATAATAATAATAATAATACACAAAAATCGTTAACCCTTCCATACCATAAATTCAGGGAGGAGTGGAAGAAGGGCGAGGAAGGGAGCGGCAATGGGGCGTTTCTTGCATTTCACCTGCTTTACAATTATTATTTCCCCGTGCTCGTTACACCTTAATTAATTGACCCGTAAGCACCTGTCAGGGAGGAAGGACCCGCAGCGATCACCTCAGAGCTATCGTGGACCCTGAACGATGTTTGTCTTGCGGTTTCTATGTGTGTTTGTATGTGTGTGTGTGTGTGTGTGTGTGTGAGAGAGAGAGAGAGAGAGAGAGAGAGAGAGATTAAAAATGACTCGCATACAACCCCACACAATTCACGGGGAGGAGGAGGAGGAGGAGGAGGAGGAAGAGGAACAATCCACTGTATTCGTAATTAACACAAAAATAACGACAGATCAGTTACCGAAATAATTAACCGTTGTATTGGCGAGTGACTGGCTGGCCCCGATAATGATAATAATAATAATAATAATAATAATAATAATAATAATAATAATAATAATGATAATAATTACACATCAGTTAAGTAGTGAATGTTAAAACTCTCTCTCTCTCTCTCTCTCTCTCTCTCTCTCTCTCTCTCTCTCTCTCTCTCTCTCTCTCTCTCTCTCTCTCTCTCTCTCTCTCTCTCTCTCTCTCTCTCTCTCTCTCTCTCTCTCTCTCTCTCTCTCTGTCTTTCCCCCCCCCCATCCTCCATCCCCCCCCCCACACACTGTAATCAGCGGCGCTAATGTCGGCGTGCACATTTTACGTTAATTCCGCTGGTAATGACGTGTCCCCGTGATTATGTCGGATTCACCATCAATAAAATTCTACAAATCGTATGAAATCGGACAGCAAATTCAGCGGTGGGTGGATGGGAGGGAGGGAGGAAGGGAGGGAGGGAGGTGGATAGGGAAGTGGAGGAAAGGGAGTCCTCTGCTAGTGAGTGTGGTGGAGTGAGTGTGGATGCAGGGAGTGTAGTGGTAGCTGTTTGGTTATATATAGGTGTGTGTGTGTGTGTGTGTGTGTGTGTGTGTGTGTGTGTGTGTGTGTGTAATAAGTATCGTCTCTCTCTCTCTCTCTCTCTCTCTCTCTCTCTCTCTCTCTCTCTCTCTCTCTCTCTCTCTCTCTCTTAATGAATTCGGATTTATGGTTCATTTTACAACGGAGAGAATTCATTTTGTGTGAAGTGACCGACAATTTAGGGAATAAAATCTAGTTTCGCGGATTGTTGAGGGATCATAAAGTGTGTGTGTGTGTGTGTGTGTGTGTGTGTGTGTGTGTGTGTGTGTGTGAGAGAGAGAGAGAGAGAGAGAGAGAGAGAGAGAGAGAGAGAGAGAGAGAGAGAGAGAGAGAGAGAGAGAGAGAGAGAGAGAGACTTTATACACAATGATCGGAAAAGCCTGTGCAGGTGCAGAAAATTATAATTGTACTAATATTTATGAAATTACGCAGACTAATTGATAAATATATATAATTACCCATTTCTATGTATAAAAGTAAAAGAATGTATAATAATGATAACAATAATAATAATAATAATAATAATAATAATAATAATAATAATAATAATAATAATAATAATAATAATAATAGACTCTTTCAAATAGCGTATCTTTGACAACAGGTGAACAAACGTCCTCAGCTTCATGCAGGCAGGCAGGTGTATACGCTGGTCAGTCAGTGTGACCTCGGGGCCGGTGTGCCGCGCGACGCTCAGGTGATAGCTGCTTGGGTCAGGGGTCGGCGGGTCGTCTGTTCGCTCCATTGGTCGGTTCTTGGTCCTCCGCTGTACCGCTGCCGTAACGCGACCCGGAGATAGGGTCACTCGGAACCCGTTTATGTCGGGACCACTTTAATTAAAGACTCGATTATGTCCAGGCTGCGGCACGTGTTGGGTTACGCGGCGGCCGCAGCGTGACGCGGGGCGGGGCGACGCGTGGCCTCCGCCGCCGCCGCCGCTGCTGCCGGGCGTCACTCACTGCCTAAGTCCGTCTCGCCCGGCTTGTTGATGTTGTTGTTGTCGCTGTTGTTGCTGTTGTTATTGTTGTAGTGATGACGGCGATGGTGGAAGGTGAAGGCATAACTTTGTTTTCTTCTCCATCTCAACGGTAAATGCTATTTTATTGATGTTATCGTCTTTGTTGTAAAATGTCTTATTTTGTGTTGTATTTAAGTTAAACTTTGTGTATGTAAGCGTAACTCAGGTGTTGGTGTATACTAACGCCTTCTGTTTTTTTGTGCAAGAACTTTTTCTTTTTCAGTCGTTATGCAGATTAGTTTTGATGGCCATTAGGGGTTAAAATTTGTAACTAAAAAAGTGTGATATTTTATTAATCATCACACGAACTGCATCAGTTTATCCCAATCTTATTTATGACTATAAAAAAATCAAACTTATATAAAAAACAAAATTTCAATTCACTTTTTTTTCGTAGATTCGAACACAGGCGAGCTTATGAACGCATTGCTTTCGAAAACTTCAGCAACAATAAATAAAATGATGCTTTGCTAAATGGTGCATGATGATGATGATGTTGGCTGGCTGGGGGACATCATGCAGGCAGGCAGGTGACTCTATACACACGGTACAAATGGGGAGAACAGAACAACATTTCCCTGGGCCACGGTCACCGGGTGGGCGGGCGGGCGCAACACGAACAGACAGACGCAGGGCACACTGTCATGACTTTGGCAGACAAAAGTATAGACGACTACACACTACACGAAGCCACGGGCGCCCGAAGGAAGTTCATTTGGCGGGTGTGGCTGGGACGAGGAGGGCCGACGCGGATGCTTGTGTGTGTGGTGGGGTGCGGCGGAAGGTGGCGGGGTGAGGGGGTGATGGGTGCGGGGCGTCCTGTCACCACTATGCACTCCCTCCACCACCATCACTGCCGCCGCCTCGTGTGTCAGTCACTTCACTGCTTTCCCGTCACCACACTCGCGTCCACCATGCCAAGAGTCTTATCTGTGAACTCTTTTGATGGTGATAAGACAGCTCGTTCACTACTTGGTTCTCTCGTTCATTCGTCCGGCGCCAAAAGGAAGGAGACATCAGAGCACTAGGTTTACCGAGGGGCACTTACATCCCTCATTATTTTTTTCTGTAAAAAATTCTATTTACTTATACCTCCTCCTCCTTTTCCTGCTACTCATCTTTCTCTCGGCTGGCTCCACACCTGGCTGCCGGGCGCTCTTCCCGTGCACACCACCTCATAGCGTCGAAGTGTTTTATCTTTCACTTAAATCTTCACTAAAAATGATATGCTACGATATTTGTTACTTCACTAGCTTATTAATTAGTGTCTAGGAAAAACCGTACGTTTGTGTCCTTGCCAGGTGGAGGCTGCAACGTCCAGGTGTTCGCGGGGTGCATCACTTTCTTCCCCTCGGTTTGTTTTATCCGCCACGCATCGCCACAGCTGCCGCTCTCGTTTTCACACCACTTCACTAAAACGTGTCCATCCTTAGATATCGGCGTCGCGGCGACAGCATGCCAGGGATGATTATTTTCTCCGTAGGTTTATAATCTTGACACACTTAAAGCTTGACCAACAACATCTGGTCACCGGTAATTAGTGGAGCTACAGGTTACCACCAGGTGAGGGGAGGCGGGATCACAAAGCTACAGGAGAGGTTAACCTTCGGGCCGGTGGGTGGGCGGCGGTGCCGGAGTGATCTTGGCGCCACCGGGAAGTGTGTGGTGCACGGAGGGCAGGGACGACGGCGACACAGGGGGGATGGGGCGCGTTGCCACCGGCCTGCTGACGATGGGTGGCTGCAGGCTGGCCGAGCTGTAGGGCGGCACTGCCAGCGTCGCCGGAAGTGGGGCCTCCAGGCCAGGGGGAGACAAGTGTGACCCGAGTCCATTTAGGCCGGACGGCAGGCCGGGGAAGGAGTGGGCGTGGTGGGGTGCGAGGCCCAGGGACTTGGCGTACACCTGAAGCAGCGCCTCCTGCGGGGTGGGGAGGCGCGGGGCCATGGGCAGAGGGCGGGCATAGGGCGAGGCCTCCAGGTGTAACGGTCGGTGGACGCTCATCTTGCCCACCGCGCCCGCCAGGGTAGAAGACGGTGAAGTAGGCGATGACGATGAGGAGGCCATGTCCGCTAAAGACCAGATGCGCGGCTTGACGGGGGACGCCGGAGCCTGCGGCGGGAGGGACGCCCCTTCTCCGCCCCCCGTGGTGCTGGAGGGCGAGGGCGGCCTGAGCGGCGACCCTTCACTGCCGCCGTCATCCACCCCGCGGCCCTCTCCGCCCACGTCCACATCTGCCGGTAATGAAAAACTTAGTAAGAGTCAGACCTCGCCAGGGGGACGGTTGCTTGAAACGCCCTCCGAAGAATATGCTGAATATGCTGAAAAATTAAATCACAGATTGGTACTTCTTTAAAAAAAATGGTGTATGATTTTTAGGATTTGAAATTTCATATTCGTTTATGCCTGCGGAAGAGACAGCAAAACAATCGCTTTAAAAACAGATCTTTGCCCACAATAACTTTTTTTCGACGCCTCCAGACGCTACATTCACACCAGTCAAATAGCCGGGCCCGCAGCACCCTTGTACCTCTCATCGCCCACCTAAGCCGCGGCACGACTGATTGATTTCTCTTTCCCACGTAACATTCTCCTTAATGCCTCGCGCCTTTCACTGCACGCAACAGACCTTTTCTTCCTCCTCTCTCTCTCCCCCCCCTCCCCCCGCCACCCCTCCCCATCACCATACCACCACCACCATTTCCGCCACAACACCCATACCCATCCTTTCAAACTATTAACCTCCCCTCTCTTCACCATCATCTCCACCTGTTCTTCTTTCTCTTCCTCAGCAGCAGCACATCCTTCTCTTCACCTCCTCCTCCTCCTTCCTCTTTTCTTCATCGCCAGATCTATACCCATTCCTCCTCCTCCTCCTCCTCCTCCTCCTCCTCCTCCTCCTCCTCCCATCCAACACCCCGGAGAGAGAACAACCTCAGCCTCCCTCCATAAGGCCGCAGCCAAGACGGTCCATCAAAACACCGCATACTCCGTGCCTGTTCGTCATCTCCATCACAATACCTGCCATTATGTAGCGGCCCCATCACCTCCACCACCACCACCCCCACCACCACCACCACCACACCCACACCAGCACCGTCGATGCCCATCAACACACCCATACCAGCACTCTCATCCGCTCCATGGCCACTTTCCTCCCCAACAGCCTCCAACACTCCTCCCTCCTCCTCCCCCCAACACTCCTCAACTCTTCCCTAGTGGTCAAGATGCAGTGTAGTCTTACCGACCTTCTCTTTTCCACTCGTATCCAATATTTTTTTCCCTTCTTATCTTTTTGTTGGATTGAGAGGATCGTAAACCCAATAAATTTCGGTATGTGGTCGAGTTAGATATGTCCGTCCGATATTTTTTTCCTTAATCCGGTGTTAGCCTTCACGTCTTTTCATTAGTACTCTCCCCCTTCCCCCAAAAAAAAGGCTATGTATGTATGGATATTCTTACGTATATGCCCGCACGTTGTCCCTAATTGCGGTCACGATAATAGACATGATTAGTGTATAAGTGAGTCACGGCGGCACTCCTGCAGTCGGCCATCATCGCCATCATCATCGTCATCATCTTTCTGCCTCATCAGCATCGCCTCACATTACGCCACATTATTATTATATCGGAGCCGCCACGAACGACCAGCTTCCTACTCGCCACGCCACAGGAAACCGAGACGTGTGTGTGTGTGTGTGTGTGTGTGTGTGTGTGTGTGTGTGTGTGTGTGTGTGTGTGTGTGTGTGTGTGTTTTAGGATAAGGAAAAAAAAGAGGTCGAACCGGAGCACGCAAGACGTTGATGATGGGGAGTTCTTTCACATTTACAACGTCTCGGAGTGGCCGGCGCCCCGTCCCTTCCCTCATCAGTGTCCGACAAGAGACATCCATCTGGGGCCGTGAGATTGGGACTACCCGGCCACCACCACCATCACCCCCCCCACCACACACCACCACCACAACCACCACTTCTGCCACCACCACCACCATCACCATATCAACCTCACTATCGCTACTAGCCCTACCACCATCACCAACACTATCACCACCACCATCACCACTTCAGGAGGGTTGTAAGGTTGGACAGGAGTCGTTTTTCCCATATTCATGTAATGTTAAATGAAAATTTCTTATCTTCTCATCTCCTCCATCTCCATCTCCATCCTGATCGGCACTGTTTTAAGTTTAGACGATTGGTTTTATGTCCATCTCTTAACTGATATGTCTTGTTCTAACTGATAAAGAAGTGTGCATTTGAAGAATGTCTCAGAACTTAAATTGCAAGCTTCACATTCTTTCCACATGAAGAGAATTTTCATCAAATGTACACATATATGACCGCTTGGTTACTCGTCCGTCTCTGGCCAACAACTATTCTTCGTCACACAGCTCGAAAAACCACGAAAAATAAGAAAATGATACGGCACGTTCACAGACCCGCTTCCTTGACCTCGCCGTAACCCAGAGCACCGACCATTTCCAGCACCTCGACGCCACCACGAACCCGAGGCGAGCCAGAAGAGGTGCATGTAAAGCCGAGATGCATCACTCTGCTCAACAAAGCTTACAGGCAACAGCACTTCTCTTCGAGCTTTCCAAGAGGGAGGACCACATGTTATACCGAGGTGTCTCAGTCTCTGTTACTCCAAGTTAACGGTGCATAAATGAACCATGAGGCTTTGAATATTATTTAAGCAAGGTCAAAGTAGGAGGGCGGTGGCGCGGGCAGCAGCTGGGCGGCCTCCTGGGGGACACGACTCCATCCCGCTAGGAAGTCTTTTTCGGCCATACACTTCCAGAACATGGAGGCCACAAAAACCCCGCTGATCGCCTTGACTAACGATATGTGAACATAGGGCGGAGTCTACCTATCGTGGGCAGGTAGAAAATGAAGAAGGAGGAGCGAGATGACAGCCACAGATGATGTAATGGCGGCGGTTCTTTGTTCTCGAGGGGGAGTGGCGGGAAAACGGGGTCCGGTCGTCGTTCGAATGCATGTGCGTCGACTGTGACCATGTCTTGTCATGCCATTCTTAAGCGTGATTTATCCCCACCAGATGCATGAAGGGAAATGCAAAGTGGTTGATTTACGTTTTCAATAGTGGAGGGTTGAGCAAGCGGCCAGCACGTGCCCTCTGGGAGGAGCGGCGGGAGGCCAGCGTTCTTGAGGCCGAGGCCGGCGCGCGGGTGCCTGGTTGAGGGACGAGGCTTGTTGAGAGCACGGCTGATGGATATCGCGGCGACTCACTACCCGACCCACGGACGACGCACACGATAAGGCCCCGGCGCGAAGGAGCCCTGACGTCAGGCCTTATCACGGGGACATGTTTTAAACTAAGATGCTACACGAGGTTATTATGGACTCTGAAACCTGATGAAGAGACGAAAAAAAAATCTTTACGTGGATGTCTTTTCTTGCTGCCTCTCCTTCCCTCCCTGGTGACCTCCCCGGCCGTACATCTTACTGACAGGCGTAGCTTGAGCCCCCTGACGCGCCCTCCCTCGCCCTCGTAACTTTGCATACTCTGGCTAACTTTTGTGAAGGAGTCTTGAACAGCAGAGATACAGCAGCAATATGTTTCATAGTGATGTTTCCAAGTGTTGCTTGCCAGGGCTACACAATAAGAACAGAAAACTCTGAAGACGTTAAACTGAATACACCACGATAAATTCCGATTTTCTCATAAAATATTTGTTATACAAACTTTTCTTATTTGTTGACTGTAGAGTGCATACATTTTCTCGTTATATAGGTTTGCAGTGCAAGATGGTATAATATATTCCCATTTGTTTATTTCAAACGGTATGTCTATTTCTTATTTTCTTTAAGGAGTTAGATGATCGTAATGGTCTCAGCACATGTTTGGAAGTCGGCCTATTATAAGTGAGCATCCCTTGTATGCCTTCCAGCATATCGTTTCTTTATTCAGCTAACTCTCCCCGGCACAGAACTCAAGCAATAGCGCTTACAAGGAAAAATAAGTGAGCAAAAACTTGCACTTTTTATGCCTCACATCCTCGTTGCTTCATGACATGTCGCCACCGAGAAGGAAAAGAATGCCATTGAATTCATGGGAAGCCGCGACACAACGCTGTAATGGCGGGCGATGAGCACGCGACCACGACGGTAGATTATGTGCTTTTGGAAGGATTTCAGGAAAAAATGTTTCAGTTCCACTAATCAGACGGCCAGGCAGTAGTTCTGCCTTGTCGACACTGCACGTAACATGACCACTACCAGTGCCACTTCCCTTTCCCCTGACACCACCATTGCCACTGGCACAACCGCCCCTAACAATATCACCACCACCACCACTAGCCTTGGCACGCCCACTCTTAGCACCAACACCTCTAACACCACCAGCTCCAGCATCTCTTTCACCATCACTGCCGCTGCTACTCAGGATTCTAACACCGCCAAAGCTACCTTCAACGCCACTTTTAAGCTACCTTCCTCATCGTCAGACTCTTTCCCTTCACTCTTCTCCCTAGCACTGTTAAAAAAAATAAAAAAATAAAAACTCGCACATTTCTTGCCTATAATAATATAACTCGAAGTGGAACTCATCTATTACCTTCCCTTTCTCTTCTCTTTTTTTCTTTTTTCTATTTTCTTTTACCTCTTTCCTTTATTTCTTCCCTCCTTTCCCTGGTAATCTGCGGAAACGGGTAGTCAAGTGCGCGCGCTCGCTCGTGTGTGTGTGTGTGTGTGTGTGTGTGTGTGTGTGTGTGTGTGTGTCAAGTCAGAGTCAAATTCACGTGTCGAAGTTTCGCACAAGTTAAATTTACTTTTTTACGCATAATCGAAGTCAAACAGGTTTCACCACCACCACCACCACCACTACAACTACCACGACCACCACCACCATGAGCACTATAACCACCATCACCACTATTACCGTCAACCACCATCACATCACATCATTACTATCTCCTCCACCATCCACCACAAACGTCACCATCACATTCACAACCACCGGCACCACCAACATCAACATCGAATACGCAAAAACATCTCCCCCTAGGCCTAGACATATCAGAGTGTAAAACGAGGTTGTGGACACCGCTGGCTGAAAAAAAAGTAAAAGAAAAACACACACGACAAGTCAAAACAAAACATCGTCGCTACAATAAAAAAATAAAGGACTGACCGACCGACTGACTGATCAACTAAACAACTGATCGAAACCTTGCGTCACTCAACCCCTTCTTTTTCTTTCTAAATCGACCTTAAGTTAATTTTCCTCCAGGTAATTTCTTTTCAAATCAAAGCATCCAATTTACGATAGATGGACTAAAGATGAAAAGGAAAATGGGAAGGAGACTGAGGAGGTATAAGAGGAAGAGGAAGAGACAGAAAAAGAGCCAGATGAAGAGGAAGAGCAAGAAGAAGAAGAAGAAGAAGAAGAAGAAGAAGAAGAAGAAGAAGAAGAAGAAAAAGAGGAAGGAAAAAGAAGAAAAAGAAGAAGAAGAAGAAGAAAAAATATAATTGAGTAAAAGGAAAAAAAGAACAATAAAAGCGAGAAAGAGGAGGAAAAGGGCAGTGGGTTGTAGGGCCATAGTTGAAGGGGTGGATACATACTCTTGGGGCCTCATTTACCTGGCCGTGGCTACCTTGTTCTTCCACAGGTGTGTATAGAAAGTGGATGGCCGCCAGGTGATGCCCCGACGCGGACATTTTTATTACGTGTTGTTCGGCGAGGTGAGAAGCTCTCGAATGATGTGTTTTTTGTGGAAGTCCATAAAGGGTTGGCTGTGTTTCTCTCTCTCTCTCTCTCTCTCTCTCTCTCTCTCTCTCTCTCTCTCTCTCAATTTTTCTACACACACACACACACACACACACACACACACACACACACACACACACACACACACTGCTAATGATACCATGTAAAACTTCACATTACTATTTATCTAGGTAATAAATTGGATTCTCACCTGCTCTTAGTATGGTTAATCACCACCTTCATAATGTTATCTACACACCTTTCTCAGCGATATTAAATGTCTTCTACGACCCTCATCTTTTCTAGCTACTCCCTTCTCTTTTTTTTCCTGCTCTCTTCTTTTCCTACAACTTTCTATTCAGCCCCTTTCTGTGTTCCTTTTCTTTGATCATATTTAAGTCGGTATTATAAGACACTTTCGCTTCTCACATCAGCTATTTCTAAAGGTCAAAAAGGGGGTCAGTCGGGTTCTAATGTGTGTTTCTTCAGGATCATGGTACAGAAGAAGGGTCAAACTACCACCAGGGTCATCAAACTACTCCTGGAAATGCCCACAACTCCTACGAAAGCCTATGTGTGCTCGGGCGACGAAATATCTTACAATACGACCCTAATTAGTCTTCATTCTTATATTCAGGTCCTTCTTTTCCTTCTGTATCTATCCACCTTTTCTTCCTAATTGCTGTTTATCCCTACATTCTCCTCTTACGTCTTCCATGCACCATTCCCCGTCTTAATCTTCACTTCTATACACCTCTTCACTGTTTTTTCTCTCCTTCATTCTTCCCATTTTCTTTCCTTTTCCTGCCTTCTTCATCTATCTCCAAATTATTGTGTGTGTGGTGGTGGGGAGGTGTGTGTGTGTGTGTGTGTGTGTGTGTTCGCCCAGAGACGGATGGGATATGCAGCAAACGAGACAACTTGACTGGCGTGCCGATAAAAAAGGAAAAGTTGCTATCTTGAGGTGGCTCGTAAAGAAAATATTAATTAGTTGGTTGTTTACTCAGAATGCACGATTAGAAGTACCGACACAACATAAAAAGTAAACGCTATATTGTTGAAACAGTAAAGCTTTAAATGTTGTCAAGTACGAAAAATATACATAAGAAAAATATTGAAACTGAAAAAAAAAGACAAAAAAACCTATTATGTGTCCCATTTTCCCATGTTCAAGACAGACACAGGCACACAAATAGAGCGGTAAGTAGCGGGCTTTTTTTTTTTCTCTGCACTTTTTTTGTTACCCTTGAGCCGTCTCCTTTGCTGTAAAAAAACAAAACATACACAGACTAACAAACATATTTATGAACTTCGTGCTTCCGAGTTGTTTATCCACACAAGCAATCATAAACTCCTTTGCAGAGCTGATTTATATAAGCAATGAATATCAACGTTTTATTGGCGTGTGGTTATTGGATTCATTGTTTTCCATTAACATTTATAACCTTTAGTTGAATACGTATTTCAAAATTAATAGAGGAATTGGAATATGCAGGTGAGCTTAGTTTATAGACTCCGTGTGCTCAGGTCCTAACGAAGTGTTCCCACGCATAGGTGTCACAGGTGTAGGGCAGGTGTAGGTGGCAGTGCAATGGCGTGACTGTGTGCCGTGTGTTACCTTTACGACGCATTCTTGTATGTGTGTGTGTGTGCGTGTGTGTGTGTGTTCTTACGCGCTTCCCCAAAAAATGCAGAGAACATTCACTTATTTACAAATTCATAGAGAAACAAATGTACTTCGCTTGTAGAATACTAAGGGGAGAGCAGGGAGGAGGAGGGCGAGAGAAAGAGGGAGATGAAAAAAAAAAAAAAAAAAAACCTAGTTCCTTACAAAAGCCATACCACAAAACCCTTTCACCACCACCACCACCACCACTAATATCTCACCTGATCCTTATACCACTATCCAACGTCTACCTGGCCTTTAGTCCTTCCTACCACCTGTCCACCCTCTCACAAGGACACACACACACACACACACACACACACACAGGTATGGAAGTAGCCGTCGGAGGTGTGTGATATAGCAGAATGAGGAGGAAGATGAAGAGGGGGAGAAGGACTAGGAGGAGGAGAAGTGGTAGGAGGAGGAGGAGGAAGAAGAGGAGGAAGAAGAGGAGGAGGGGTGATGCATGATACTCCATTAGGTTGAGCCAATCCGTCTGAGTGGTCGGCGGGTTCCCACTATCACCTGAACAACCGACATGCTTTCTACATTCCGCTAATCACGCGACTATCTACCTATCGTCCGTTTAATTATGCTTCCCTCCGGTCCAGCGGCCAGCCCACAGCCCCTTTTTTACCATAATTATTTTTAGGAGGAGAGAAAATGCGAAGGATGACCATAGGAAGAAGAGGGATGAGAAGAAATGGGATGTTGGTGGTATGGAGGGAAGAGGTGGAGAGGGAGAAAGATGGGATGGAAAAGGATGAAGAGGACGTGATCTGGGAGGGAAAGGATGGAAAGGAGAAAACCTAGTATGGGAGGGAAGGAAAGTAAGGTGAAATGTGAAGGATGGCTATTGGAAAGAAAGGGATGGAGGGAGATGGGGTGGTGGTGAGGGTTGTATGGGGGAAGAGGTGGAGAGAATGGTGGAATGGAAGGGGAGGAAAGAATGGAAAGGAGAGGACCTAGTATGGAAGAAAAGTTAAGTAAGGTGAGATGTGAATGATGGCAATGGGAAGGAAAGGGATGGAGGGAGATGTTGTGGTGGTGAAGGTTGTATGGGGGAAGAGGTGGAGAGAATGGTGGAATGGAAGGGGAGGAAAGAATGGAAAGGAGAGGACCTAGTATGGAAGAAAAGTTAAGTGAAATGTGAAGGACGGCCATAGGAAGAGAAAGGGATGGAGGGAGATAGGATAATGGTGATGTGGAGGGAAGAGGTAAAGAGAGAGAATGGTGGAATGAAAAGGGAGGAAGAGGACATGTTTAAGGTCGGGAAGGGATGGAAAGGAAAGTGAAAAAGATAAAGTGGAGGAAAAAGGGAGGGGAAAAATAGAGAAACGAAATGAAAACACCTAGATAATGACAATACAGAGAAGAACCCCTTAAGGCCATTTATACATTCTTTTAAGGCAAGAAACCAGTCTTTAATAATTTCCTGGCCCGGCATCGCTTAGTGTATTATTTTACGAGCCACTAAACACATCACCACCGCCACCACCATCACCACCAGGAGGCCGCGGCGTCCTGTGAGGGGTGTGTCCACGTCCGTCAGGGGGCACAAGTGTATGCTCCGGCCTTTCAAGTGACTCGCCGCCGCCCGCAACACCCCATCATTAGCGTCGCCTTGCCTCTGCTCGCGCGGTTCAACTTCACCTCGTTACACCCTGAGCCGCGAGCCGAGAAGTAAAGGAAGCAGCAGAAGCAACAGAGCAGCAGTACACATAGCAACAGCAGCAGAAGGCATCATCAGCACCAGACGAATGAGCAGAAAGATCTTAAGCTAGACGAGTTGTTTGATAAAGAAGGGATCACAAACAACAACATTAGCAGCCGTAGAAAGAGTAACATCAGCAGGCGTAGCGGTCAGTGGAGCATAAGTAGTGATGACTGTTCAAAAGAGGAAACAGGAGTGATTGTAGAAGTATCACCAGCAGCAACAGAAACAGCAAACGTTACAAGAAGAGTTACATATTCTGAGAAAATTGTTAAAAAAAAAGAAAAAGTAACAACAGCAAGAGGAAGAACAAAAACAACAGAAGCAGCAAACAAACCTACATCAGGGGCATAAGCAAGAAGAGTTGTTTTGCTTTTTTGTGTGTGGTTTTCTTGGCTAAATTTGTTCACTCGTCCCACCTGGTTTCGTGCTTCAGGTAAAACGGGGGAAAGGTAAATGTGAAGGTGTGTGTGTTCATTCAAATAAGTGTCATGTTGTTGCTTGCGTCGCTTCAACTTTAGTTCTTCCAGAATGCTCTGTTTTTAATTCACTATAGCGACTCCTTTGTGCATGATTAACTTAGTTTGGTTTAAGTTGAGTACAAAGTTTCCAGAGATACCATTTATAAAAATCTATTGAGTGCATGTCTCGCTTGCTGTACGCCTTTTTCGATAATTATTCATT
Organism: Eriocheir sinensis; assembly: GCF_024679095.1. Taxonomy (NCBI): domain Eukaryota; kingdom Metazoa; phylum Arthropoda; class Malacostraca; order Decapoda; family Varunidae; genus Eriocheir; species Eriocheir sinensis. The sequence continues at coordinate 15,833,792 of NC_066516.1, forward strand.
CCAGTGCTCCATGCTGAGCTAATCGAAAAAGCAGTTACATAGCTCCTAAACCTGCAGATCGGCTTACCGTAAACGTGTATTTGTTCCTGTGAGGGCTTAAAATTGCCGTACTTCTTGTATGCCGCGGCTAAGGAATCTTGCCGTTATTGAGGTTACACGTGTTATTTTCCTTAACCATACTACGCCACATATCCTGACTATGGAATGCGTCTCTTTATTGCAAACCACTTATAGGAAACACAAGCTGTTATCTCCGCTGCTAATGCTCCTGTGGTCACGGCAGGCATCGTAACTTTTAGCCTTAACTAACGAAGCGTGTTTCCTCCATTATAACTGTTTAATGGGGCCGAGGGATTCAGTGGGTATGGTGCTCGGTTAGTGGCCAGGAGGGTGGGAACATATTCGCTGCTCACGATGGCTTTTCAGTATGTGAAGGTGTGTGTTTCGGCACCGGCAGAAGTAAGTGTAGTTGAGAAGGTGAATTGTGAGGGTGTGGGTGGAATGAGGAGCATGAGGGTGTGGGTAGGTGACGGGAGTACTACTTGTAGCAACATCTCGGCCAGGCATCACAAATATTACGTCCCCACCATGTATACTGCTCTTCCCCTCAGTCATTTCCCTGAACTCAAAGTCAGCGTCCCAGTCAGTGGTAAAAGTATGTGCGCAGCGCGTTACGAGGGTGATTGTCTCTGGTATCGAGGCACACATTCCAAGTACTTTCTCTACTCGTGTTAAGGAGCTCTGGCTTAATCACGCTTGTTCGCTTGCTGGCAAAAACAGGCTCAGCTCACAAAAGGTACCTGAGCCTTCGAACTCCTGCTAATGATCTATAAATTTCTGCCCGGAATAGAGCCAAATCTATTCTCTGACTTAGCAATAACTTATCAATAGAAAATGTCAATATCTTGCCAACTCTAATTCTCCCAGAGACTTGGAATCTAGTAAAAAATATCTCCAACAATTTTACTTATTCATCTTTCCCACCTCTCCTTTTAACCACCTTCTCCTCCTCTAACGTTCCTCCTCTCTCTGTCATAAACACTATCTTCAGGGACCCTCGTTAACCCCGTGATGTATCTTCCTTCCTTCTACTCTTCCAGTCTTATGTATCCTAATGTATCGCCTTCTGTTCTTTGCTTATTCCTGTTCTTGTTCTTCACAGCAAACCCTCCACAACCACCTCCTCCTTCCTCCCACATTCCTCCCACACGTCCTCTCACACCTTTTCGTTCCTCAACTTCCCCGATACGAGTAACTTCCTCATTACCCTTATCTACCTCCTTCTCCTCCTCTTTCTTTTATCGTTCCTTCGTCTTCACCTTTCTCTCTACCTCCCACGCCTTCTCTTCCCTTCACCGGTCACCTTATCCTCCTCCTCCTCCTCCTCCTCCTCCTTCTCTTCTCATTCCTCCCTCCAGCTGACGATCAAGGCCTCGGAGGAAAGGGTAGCCACAAACACGATATGCCGGTGTTGTCGCCCGTGTCGCTATCGAGCAGGTATCGCTAAGTATCGCCAGGTATCGCCAGGTAAGGCTCTGCAGGTCGCGTCGCTATCGCCTGGCGGATCCCGAGGCGTGAGTTATCTGGGACATTAAGACGCCACTCTCCCCCTGCTCCAGGCTCACTCCGCTCTAACTTTTATGGCGTGTGTTTCTACTTTTTTTCTTATTCGTTTACTAATCTTTTTTCTTCTTCTTTTTCCTTCTTCCTTTTTGTCCGTCCATATTAATTCTTGTTTGGATTCTTCGTCTTTGTGTTTATGTTCACTGTGTTCGTTTACTTTTTCTTTTTTTCTTCTTTTACAGTGATATAATTCTTAGCAGATTACTTTTTCATCTTCTTTCGGTTTCGCTTGATTTGGCTTAGTTTATAATTGAAGAAGTGTCTGTGTGAATGTGGAGGGGTTGAACTAATACGATTATTTTTTTCTAAATGTATAATGGTCTCGGTGGGTACGAATACGTTTGTAAATGAATAGTAACATTGTGTTTAAATCTATTAGCAGGAGCAATATTTTTTTTAGCAAAGCAGGAGGCCAAAAACAAAAACGGAAATATGCAAAACTCTGCTTCTACAAAAATAAAGAGTAGGAGCTCAAAAGCATACTCAAATTATGTTAGGGACGTGTCTTGATACTCCCCGATTGAACGCGAAGACTACGGAAGACTACGGGAAATGAACAAGAGAAAACCGGAACACATACACGCAATAGGTCAAGTAGAGACGCAAGTGACACCCTTCCCTGCCACTCACTCCTCCACTCCACCTGTCGTGTCACCTTGCCCAGCGCCGCGCCGAGCCAGCCGCCCCCGCCGCCGCCCCCCCTGACATGATGGCTCCGTGTCGGGCGTTCGCGGCGTTATCTTTGGGACAACGGTTGGATCCTTCGATATCTTAGTCATTAAAGTAATTGGACACGAACTGCCCGACTGGTCCAGCGAGGAGACGCATGCAGGAATGGAGGGGGTGGAGAAAGGGAGAGAGAGAGTGGGAGAGGGAGGGAGAGAGAGGGAGGGGAGAGGAAGAGAGCGCTTGCGTCACTGAGCCATCGCCACTCCTCCACCTCTATAACTACTTTTCCCCTCCTTTTCTTTCTTTTCCTTTTATTTTCTTTCCCTCACATCCTTGGTCTTACGTCAATAAATTTATATACAGAGTGGGAAAGAATGTCGCGGCAGCTTTTTTTGTTGTTGTTGAAAAATAGGAAGTGTTTGTTGTCTTGATGGTGGCACGTCGATTGATGGTTTGTGTTAACGTCCGTTGTTATCGATCTTATGTATGGAATGAAGTGTTGTGTGTTTATATGTTTCGTTTTCATTATAAACAGGCGGCCAAGATATACATTACTATTCCCTTAAAGGTTTTGGTCATGCGTAAAAAACATACACCCAAAAAAAAAACAAGATAGGTATCACTTAGACCTTGTTTTTATATTTATGTTCCTGCTGCTGGTGTGGTGGAGTTTTGACCAATGAGATTGCTCCTCCTCCTCCTCCTCCTCTTCCTACCAGAACTACTACGGTACTACTACTACTACTACTACTACTACTACTTACACACACACACACACACACAGACGCAGCGCTATCACACACTTTCATCGCCACTACACAACGGTTCTCCTTTCACGGTACATCTTTTTCTCTTGTATAAAATCTTGAATAATAAAATATAAATCACCACGAACTCTACCACCACGATCACCATCACCCCCAACCACAGCTCCACCAACCACAGCACTACCCACCACAACAACCACTACCACCACCACCACCACCACCACCATACCCCCATCCTGAGACATAAACATCGGATGCCACCGTGTACATAGTCGGAGAATTACCTAATATATTGCCGCTATCTAAAGTGGATAATACTCGAATTCCAGACATTTTACGAGCTCCCCAACACCTCTGGCACGGCGGACTTGATATTGACTCTTAGCACCAGGAGGCCGTAAGGACGCGACTCGCTTCTCGGGGGCGCTTAGGAGTGGGGCAAAAATTCTAAACTACCGAAGTCAACTCTTTTTGAATGCTGCGGACGTATTGCGGGATTGTGTAGCGTCATTATGAAGGTTCTTGTAGGATTAAGAAGGCGATAGCGTGGCGTGGTGCGGAGAGAGAGAGAGAGAGAGAGAGAGAGAGAGAGAGAGAGAGAGAGAGAGAGAGAGAGAGAGAGAGATGATGGTAGGGGGAGTTAGGTTTATAGTGGTCAGCAGTGATGTGTTTCAGGGGAAGTTGATCATGCAGGTGTACAGGTGAGTAAGCGATTAAGGAAAGATGGGAATATTCACCTGAGAGAAAGATGGTTCAGATAGAGGAGGTGGTGGTGGTGTACGAAGTGGGGGAAAATGGTAGTGGTGATGGTTTTAGTTGCGTGTGGATAAGATGATGGTTTTGATAGGAGTGATTTTAGGGTTTACTGGTGGTGAACGTGGTGATGGTGGTACTGAGAAAGATGATAGGGGTGGTATTGGATATGTTCTTGGTGTTAATGAGTGTGAAGATGGTGGTGTTGGTGTTGATGGTGATGAGAATGATGGTAGCGACTGTTGTGTTTTGGATATGGTGATAGAGGTTGTGCTGGTGATGGAGATTGTGCAGATGGTGGTTGTTAGACTACAGTGTTGTTAGTTGAGGTGGTTTATGGAATAACGGTAATGGTGTGGTAAGTTATGGTGGTATTGGAGGAGCTGGTGTAGGAAGTAGTGATAACAGTGATGGTGGTGTAGATGGGGGCTGTGGATTGGTGGTGGTGGATGTAGTGGTGCTGATGTATAGATGGTGGTTGAGGTAGTGATTGTGGTAGTGGTGTCAGTGGTGTAGGAGATAGTGGTGGTGGTGATAGTGGTGGTGGTGATAGTGGTATAGGTGGTGGCTTTGGTAGTGGTGGTGGTGTTAGTGGTGTAGGAGATAGTGGTGGTGGTGGTGATAGTGGTGTAGGTGGTCGCTTTGGTAGTGGTGGTGGTGTTAGTGGTGGTGGAGGTGGTGGTCACAGTAGCGAGGTCGGCGGGAGTGTTGGTAAGTGGAGACTCGTGTTTCTTCGTAGTGACACTTGTCCAGATACCTGCCTTATCCTACCACACCTGACCCCCCCCCCACATCACCTGACCCCCCCCACATCACCTGGACCCCCCCCCCACATCACCTGACCCCTCCCCCCACATCACCTGACCCCCCCCCCCCCCACACATCACCTGACCCCCCTCTCCTGACCCCCATCCTCTTGCCCCCCCTCTCTTGGACCCCTCCCCCCCCCTCTCTTCACCTCCTGTCTGTCACTCCCTTAACCCCTTCCTTCCACCGCTTCTCTCCCTACATATATTCACTCTTCAGCACCCTTCTTTTCACTTCTTTCCTCCCTTCACTCCTTCCCTAAAACCCCTTTCCATTCCTTCATTCCCCTGTTTCAATCCTTCACCTGTACCCTTTTCACCTCCCTGCCAAACCCTTGACCCTCTACCTCCATGTTAACCCTTTTCTGCCAGCTCCAACACCTTCCCTTTTCCCTCTCACTGTCCCCCCGGCCTACCCCCTGTCATTCCCTGTCTGTCATCCCTTTAACCCTGTCACTACCCCTGCCACACCTTCACCCCCATCACCCCTTCATCTGCCGTCTCATGTCTCCTCCCTAACTCACCTTTACCATCACCTTTGTTGCCTCCACTTCATCTCCCTATCTCTGTAACAATCCATTCTTTACCCTCACCCAGCCTCCGCCTTCCTCCATCTCTTTAACACGACTCTCACCACCTTTTTACACTCCTTGCGCCCCTCCAGACTCTGACTCTTCATGCTGTAGGTCTGTCTCCTGTGTCACCGCCTTAAGCATGCAATATGTTACCTCAGTCCATCGAAGTATTACTGTGATGGCCCTTGTTTTTGTTTATTGTTTCAGTTGTGTCGCCATTAGGACAATAGTTTGTTTCAGATTAGGGTTAGATTTATGAGAATGTAATAATAGGAACAACGATAACTTTACAGGAATACTAAGAAAAGACCTGCGCGACAAAACATTGGACGCTGTAGAAAGAAGAAAGTTTGCAGTTTATCGTAGTTCTCGAAAGTAATATTGCTGAGAAGTTTCCTTGTTCGGTGCTCCTTCTTCTTTTGCGTTTATATGTAAGTTATCATCGATTACAAAGTCTTATACGTTGTTATTTTTGTCACTACAGTTCCAACTCCGGTCCGGGCAGCTCAATTCTTTTCAGTTCAAAGTTGTTATTATTACCGGCAGTCACTAGGACACACGCAGTATTGAAAAACTTGTCACGCGTCACGCTAGAAAAAGACAAAGGCGGAATTAAAAACAAGACAAGACGGCTATAGTAGTGATGTTAGTGGATAAAGGTGCGGTGAAAATAGTGACCAACCACCACACGTCACACACACATACAAACACTTCCTTTCTTTTCCCTCTGCTGTCTGTCCGTCCCTTCCTTCCTCTCTTTAAACACTTGTACTTTTCTTCCTTCTCCTTTTTTCCTTTATTCTTCCTTCTTCCCTCTTTCCTTTTTTCTTTCTCCTCTCTTTCTCTCTCTTTCTCTCGCCCTCTCTCTCTCTCTCTTCTCTCTCTCTCTCTCTCTCTCTCTCTCTCTCTCTCTCTCTCTCTCTCTCTCTCTCTCTCTCTCTCTCTCTCTCTCTCTCTCTCTCTCTCTCTCTCTCTCTCTCTCTCTCTCTCTCTCTCTCTCTCTCTCTCTCTCTCTCTCTCTCTCTCTCTCTCTCTCTCTCTCTCTCTCTCTCTCTCTCTCTCTCTCTCTCTCTCTCTCTCTCTCTCTCTCTCTCTCTCTCTCTCTCTCTCTCTCTCTCTCTCTCTCTCTCTCTCTCTCTTTAAATCTCTCTCTCTCTCTCTCTCTCTCTCTCTCTCTCTCTCTCTCTCTCTCTCTCTCTCTCTCTCTCTCTCTCTCTCTCTCTCTCTCAAAATACAACAATACATCTGAATCCATCTCTTCCCACCATCTCCCTACCTTGAACAATCGTGTAATCTTATCACTCATTCGCCGTAATACTTTTATCTCAACAGCTGATAAAGTCGAGTTAGATGAAGAAACATTAAACCCACCCTCTTCACACCTCTCTCTTCGGTATGATCCTTCTAATCCACCGTGACTCGCGTAGTGTCCGAATTACATCAAGAGAACAGGAGAGATAAAAGACAGTGGTAGATAAGATGATGGAGAGTAATCCGTCATAATCCATCCACTCATTTATCACTTTCTCTTGTGTGTTTTCTTGTTCATCCCTTCCGTCACACACGTACACACAAGGTAGCGTTTAAATTACCGTAAGACACAAGGAAAATCGAAAAAAAACCTAGATGTGATTTTTAAGTTCACCATCACAACTCCCACCTTTAATCTTCCCCTTTTATCCCTTTTTTTTTTTACACACTCAACGACTATGTATTTGCCACAGGCCTCCAAATAAGGTGTCAAACTACCGTAAAACACACACACAAAAACAACTAAAGAATCGAACTCAAGAAACCCATCTCAACTCCCTCTCCCTCCCTCTCTCTCTCCCTTCCTCCTCTTTTATTCTCTCCCCCACTCCAGAATGTTTGCCAGGCCTCGAAAGGTGTTTAATTAGCGTCACTGAGGAGCTAATTTAGGGCACTGCAGGTAACCGCAAGGCCGATAGGGGGCGCGAAGGTGCAAGTCACTCAGCTCTGGCGAGAGAGAGAGAGAGAGAGAGAGAGAGAGAGAGAGAGAGAGAGAGAGAGAGAGAGAGAGAGAGAGAGAGAGAGAGAGAGAATGTGTGTGCACCTCTCGTTTGGTAAAGGTAAACCGTATGGAAAACTTGATTGTACCGTAGCGAGGACCGTACCGTTTTGTGGCCCCGCCCCTCGCCCGCCGCCGCCCGCCGCCGCCCACCAACCTGACTCACCTAAGTGGCTGCGTCCTTACCTGAGCCCTTCTGTCATATGTTTTCTTGTTCCTACTCACATAGATATAGGTTCATGCGTTTGCTATGTTTCCTAGTGCAACTTACATTCAATTTTCTGTACCATATCTTCCTTCCTATTTTCATATATATATTTCTCCACATTTTTCTATTCAAAACTAACTCTTTTGACATCTTCTACTTTTTTTTTTTTTTGGGGGGGGGGGTAGCGTTTTACAGGCTCTTATAGTTTGTTGTACCCGTGGCCCATTTTGGTCGTAGAAACATATATAACATTCATTATCCTTTTATACCAGCTAATATTCAATATGTTGCTCCCTAGTTGTTTCAGATCTGCCTCATCTTTTCTCTCCAAAGAGTTATTCTAACATATTTACCATGCAAAGAGAGAAATATAAGAAAGAAGAGAGCAAAATAGTGATTAAAAGTAATAATAAAAAATCATTCAGCGCCAAAACATGCCAATTTGACTACTATAAATAGCTGATCTTCAAGTTTTGTAATAGTTGATATTACAGGAATTTAATGTCTAGTTTTGAAAACGCACTTGACTAAAACTCTTTGTTCACTAACCTGTCAATATCAGCCTTTTAAACACAAGTAAACTATAACTATGAACGGAACCAGTACTCTAAGTTTGTAAAAATAATGTTATCTATATTAACAGCAGTCAACTATCTAACTAGAATATTATTGAAATATGTAAAAGTAACGATTTCAGTCCCTACTCTAAATATGTAATATA
>NC_066516.1:15846942-15856942 GCF_024679095.1 Eriocheir sinensis
GTGGCGATAGTATGTAGTAGATAGGGAAGAGTGTAGGCATAAAGAAAATAAATAAGAACGTAAATGGAAAAGGTGTATACGTGAATGACATGGTATAGATTATGTTATGATTTTTATTTGGAATTAGCTAAGAAGGAGAAAGTGACTGATCGAAGTGTGCAGCCTGAGTGACTTGCGAGGGATAAAAAAAGATGCATTGGCCTACCAGTGATTGAAATAAACATAAAGGGTCGTATCACAAGACCTATCGCCTCCCAAGAACATATATTTGACAAGGCTTTCGTCGGAGTTGTGGGCATTTTCAGGGGTAGTTTTAAGACCCTATTGGCAGTGTGAGTCTTCTTATGTACTATGAACCTGACGAAACACTCATTAGAACCTGACTGACCCTCTCTTTGACCTTTAGAAATAGCTGATGTGAGAGACGAAAGTGTCTTATAATACCAACCAAAGAGTTATATGAAGCATTTGTTGGAAGAGAGAGAAATAGGCGAAAAGGGAAAAACAGTAAAATCAATAACGACAATAAGAAAGAGTAGATACAAAAAGTCGGGAAGGAGCATATTTGAACACATTGAACAAAACACAATGGGTGGAAATAGGGTGACTTGGTAATAGGGTGCCAGGTGCTAGAAGGGAGTGGTAATACGGTGCGGGAGGAGGGAGGCTAATAGAGTGAGGGAGGAAAAGAGGGTGAATAAAGAGAGCAGAGGAGGTAGAGAGGGAGGAATAGGAAATGATGAGGAAATGAAAGTTGAACCTGTATATAAGATGAACAAGGAAAGCAGCGTGACGGAAATAGGGTGAAGAAAGCTAAGGGGGAGTGCCAATAGAGTGACGGAAAAATAAGCAAGTTAATAGAGAGGGCAGAGGAGGTACTACAGAGAGAGCAAGATGGGATGATAAATAGAAAGAAGAATCTGTAAATACTTGTATGATGAACAAATAAAGAAAAAATATGTGAAATAAGGTGAGGGAGGTCAGGAGGAAGTACAAGAAAGTGTAAAAATAGGAAATAGGAAAGTAGCACGTGTAAATATGATAAACAAAGAGAAATACTTATAATAAAAAGAGGCAGGCTAGGGTAGAGTGTTACTAGGGTGCGGGGAGCAAAAAGAGGGGGCAAAGAGAGGGCAGAGGGGGAGGACGAGGGTGAAAGGTCGGAGGGAAAGTGAATAATCGTGGGGAATGTCTGTCACTTTCTCTTGTTTGTCTCCTAATGTGAGTTTTTTCCTTACATGTAATATCTTATAAACGGTGTAAGTGTCTGTCTGTGTCTGTTTGTATGTCTGTCTGTCTGTCTGTGTCTGTTTGTATGTCTGTCTGTCTGTCTGTCTGTCTGTCTCTGTATGTGAGTCTGTCCTTGTCCATCTGTTTGTAGCTCTATTTTTATTTTTTGTCAATCGGCCTGAATATGTGTATCCGTATGTCTGTTTATCCTCCTCCTGTGTTGAAAGTTTTCCTCGTTACCTTTCTTATTACCATTCTCTCTCTCTCTCTCTCTCTCTCTCTCTCTCTCTCTCTCTCTCTCTCTCTCTCTCTCTCTCTCTCTCTCTCTCTCTCTCTCTCTCTCTTCTCCCCTGGTGTTGACATTAGTAGGCCTGTGACCCTCTCGGCTTAGGCTCGGCTTTCGGGAGGACCGTCGACAAAGCCTGCTAATGACTCCCACCACAGCCTAATTGACAAGCCCTGAATGTGTCTCCCTTAACAAGCCTGGAGCCCTGCAATTATAACACACACACACACACACACACACACACACACACACACACACACACACACACACACACACACACACACACACCAGCACATAAGTGTCACATAAACAAGCAAAGATCACGGCCGAGTGTGCTTTAACGAACCCTCCATATCTGTCTGTCTGTCTGTCTGTATGAATGTATATGTGTATGTATACATGGCGAGGATTATGTATGTTTGGTTATCTTTTTTATTTCTCTCTCTCTCTCTCTCTCTCTCTCTCTCTCTCTCTCTCTCTCTCTCTCTCTCTCTCTCTCTCTCTCATCCCGGGCGATTTTCCTGATCAACACGCGAGTCCTGTGCCGCCATTGGTTCAAAATATGACTCTGCGGGCCAATCAGGATGCAGAGCTTGTTTCGTATTCATTGGCAGATCCGAGGGACAAAGCGCGTTAATTACTCATGATTGGCTGGTTAATCTGACAGCCAGTTCCCGGCAACACAGATTGGGGACTGGGCTTGGCGGAGACTGACTGGCTGGCGGGGTGGAGGGCGGGATGATGACTGGATGCATGGGTGGTTGGTTGCATGGGGGATTGACTGGGCGGGCTGGATGGAATGGGTGGGTGAGTTGGTTAGATGGTTTGGTGGGTGACGGATGCATGGGGTAGAGAAGGTGATGGAGAGAGGCAAGAATGAGGGGGTGATGCTGGGTAGGTTGAAGGGGGAGGGGTGCGTGGACGAGATGGGAGTTGGAGGGTGGATGAGGAGGGTGGATAGAGAAAAGGAAGTTAGTTTGCGTGGTTTTGTGGGTGGAAGAGGGAGAGTGAGGGAGAAGGGACGTTAGAGGGGAGAAAAGTAGGGTGGGTTTGTGGTTTGGTAAGGGGGGGGGGCGAGGGAGGTGGGGGTTAGGGATAGGAGATGAGGGAGAGTGCGGTCAGGGTGGGGGGTGAGGTAAGGTGGGGGTTTAGGGAAGGTGGGGGATGAGGGAGGTTGGGGTAAGAGAGGGGGATGAGGTAGGGGGTGTTAGTATGGGGGGTGGGGGTCGGTGGGATTCACAAGCACGGTGCAGGTGAAAGGTATTTTGGGGATTAAATTAAATGTTAGTGTTAACCGTTAATGCGTGCGTGTTTTTTCATCTCGTCCCTCGCTCTGTCTCTTTCTATCTGTTCGGTGTTTTTAGTTCCGTGTTTGTGTGGATGTGAGCGTGCGATTTTGCTCTCACTATTGTTCACCTTTGGTAGCTTTTGTGTGTGTGTTTTTGTGTGTGATGGGAATGAATTTTGATTTGTTGATTACTGACTTTGTGGGAATTTTTCAAGGGATATTTTCTGCAGTTTCTCTGTTTTTTCTTATTTATTAATTATTTGCTGTGAAACTGAATTGCCATTATTGTTTATCTCTATACAAGAAAGTTAATTGCATTGATTTTTTCTTATTTTTGGTGTCTATTATATCTACAAAAAAAGGCCGATCACTTCATGTATATCTAGAACTTAATAACACATCATATTGAAAAAAAAAATAGATATCACAAGAAAATTTCGTAAATTAAGTAGCGCCGGTGAGCTTTTCGGTCATGACAGTATTTTTTTCCCAGTGCTAATAAATAATAATAAACGGATGTCGCTCATACGGGCAATCGATTATCAAACATACATTAACAAACTCAGCAAGCGGGGACACAAGCAAAGACACAAACTCCATCACGCTTTTTCTCTCCCGTGCACTCTTGACAACAAAAGCCGTGTTTTCTTTTTACATTCAATCTCGGTTCACCATTCACTGCAAAGATTTATCGTCAAAACGCAGAATATTCATCGAAAGTAAAGAAAACACGAGATTAGGTACGTTTTTTCCGCGGTTTTCGTTCAAGTCCTTTTCCAGGGTCAGTTTGTTTTTGTAAGCACACACACACACACACACACACACACACACACACACACACACTCATTATTTTATTTGTTTATGCTATTTTATAACTCTCTCTCTCTCTCTCTCTCTCTCTCTCTCTAAAATCTTCTTCATCCATGTACACCAAAGCTTTCCCGTCTCTTCCTCTCTCCGTTTATTTCCATATTGCCTCCTCCTCCTCCTCCTCCTCCTCCTCCTCCTCTCAAAGAAGCGAGGATCCTTTTTTCTCACCATTAATTTCGACGGCCAGACTCCCCCACCACCACCACCACCCTCACCACCATCACCATCACCACCACCACCAAGGAGTTTGTTCTAGTCTCTGCCTCCCTCCCAGATTATTGACTACCCGGTGTCTTTATCCAGTGACGAGATAGTCTTCCACAAACCCCGACTCTTTCTTCTTCTTTTTCTTATGACATTTTCAGCTCGTTCTTTATTTTTGTTCTTGTTCTTGTTCTACGTATATAATCTGGTTTTCTTTTTGTCCTTTTTCTCAGTCTTCTTTGTTTCCTCTTTTCTTTTTCCTTCTTCCTTTTATGATTTACTGTTTCCTTCATTTTCATTCAAGTGTTTCTTTTTCCTTTATGTATATAAGTGTATTTACGCATTTGCCTTTTTTGTTCTTGACCGCTCTCTCTTTCACCTAACCCAATCTAAACCTAAGAATGCCCTCTCCATTTACTTTTCTCCATACCTCCTATCTTCCTTCCAAACCTCTTCCCTCTCTCTCTCTTTCTCTCTCTCTCTCTCTCTCACACACACACACACACACACACACACACACACACACACACACACACACACACACACACAGATATACCGCCCTCCCACCCCTCCTACACCTCCCTCCCCCTCAACCCCAAATCCTCCTGCCCCTTGCTTCCCCTCTTCCTCCTACTCCCTCCCCTCCTCCTCCCTCCCCTCCTCCTTCCTCCCCTCCTCCTCCTCCACTCCCTCAGCTAAGCTCCTAAAAAAGTAGCTCTTCTTCATTTGGAATCAATCTGAATAAAAGTTTTATCAACAGGCTCCCTCTCGCCTCCTCATATATTATGTATTCGATGGCTTTTTCGCACCCCCAGTCCTCTCGAAAACCGTTTAATTTGGCCGTTTTTACAAAGGGCGACAGGCGCATCCCGCTCTGTTGCTTGACAAGGCCGCCGTGGCCCTAACGCGCCCCTAACATAAGAGCACAAATCGTTCATTCCCGCCGCTCATCGCTTACACTCCCTCTGGCGGCCTTATGCGGCGGCGGCTGAGAGACGAAGTGGCTATGTCAGAATTTGACTATAAATTGCGGACGGGCTTATTAGTCTGGCATTTTAGGGTGATTTACATATTTATTTATCGCTGGAAAATAGACTTCTTATTTGGATCGCTCCTGAGACTGCCAAAGGGAAGCGAGGAAATAAAAAAGGTAACGGAAGGGAGAGTTAAAAAGGAAGGTAAATAACATGGAGGTGTATGAGATAACGTTTCCTTAAAAACTAGTAAAAAATAGTAAAGGCTCCTGAAATGACCGCAGGATTGAGGAGGAAGTGGTGGAGCAGGAGGAGAAGAAGGAGGAGGAGGAGCAGGAGGAGGAGGAATAATAATGATGGAAGCAGGGAAAGATAGCCGAGGTAGTGGGGAGAGAGAGAGAGAGAGAGAGAGAGAGAGAGAGAGAGAGAGAGAGAGAGAGAGAGAGAGAGAGAGAGAGAGAGAGAGAGAGAGAGAGAGAGAGAGAGAGAGAGAGAGAGAGAGATCATGTGGACGTTTACACAGACATACAAACAGACAAGAAGAGACGGAAAGACAGACTGACATATATCAATACACAGATATTTAGATAAAGGCATACATAGTTTGTTACATAGATATATGGAGGGATAGCTGAGTAGGTAGGTAAATAAATAAATAGATGAATAGAGAAATGGACAGGTATATGAAGGACAGGTAGAAACGTATTCCTTAACAATTCCCAACATGTGTTTTAAGTGTATCCGTGTTGTTTTGTATGAGAGTGTGTCTGCATATACTTCCCTCACACTACACTGAAAGCTTTTATTATACGTACGCACTCCACGTGAGGGTATACTAGTAACTCTTCCTCAAGTGCCCCCGGAACGAAAGTATAACAACAAAAAAGCTGAATTGCAAATGTGATTCTCCAGAGGTAAGGAAGGAAGGGAGGAAGGAAAGTGTGTACGTAAACAGGTGTGTAGTCTATTGTGTAGGTTTGCAGGTACACACACACACACACACACACACACACACACACACACACACACGTACATAGTCTCGTGTATCAATGTTGTAAGGCACATCAGGGAGGTGCTGAGTGACTTCCTCAGTTTTTATGCATAACCTCCGCCCTTCGATTCTCCTCCGTAATAAATATGAAATCTGATACTGGTGCTAGTGTTGGTGGAGGTGTTTGCTATGGTGTTTGTGATGGTGTTTACGTGTTTGTTACTTTAGAGTGGCGCTATAAAACTGCTTCTCTTATATCATTTTTATTATATAGTTTTAGTGGTTCGCTTCTGGTCTTGCTTTTCCTCATATTTCTGCTTTTCATTGCCTTGATATCTTAGGCCTCATTTCTATTTAATTTTGTTTGTCCAAAAATTGTTGAATAGTAGTCTTGTATGGAAGGCAAGTTATTCGGATATTATGGTTTAGTTAGTGCTTTAATTTTGGTGATACTTAAGTAAACACACACACATACACACACACACACACACACACACACTCACCCGTGGGAGAAGGGGTAGGCCGCCAGGGTGTCGTAAGGGTAGTACATGGGGTAGGGCCATGGGCCGCCCCCCAGGCCGCCCAGCCCCTCCTTCAGCTCCAGCCCGCCGCCCTGGGGGAGGAAAGAGATTCTTAGCTATTACATGTATAGATAGTTATTTAGATCGATAGGTAAATAGATACATGGATAAATTGATAAAGAAATGAAGTTTGATATACAGGAAGATAATTTAACATATAGAATAGATAGTTAAACATAGATAGGTAGATGGATATATAGATAAATAGATAGGGAGATAGACATGAAGGCAACTAGACAGATGGACAGACAATTAAGTAGATAGGTTGATAGACGGGTAGATAGATTGTTTACTAACCAGAGCAACAATACGCTGTAAAATCGAGTTCATAATGCTCATCAATGAACTAGTTGCGAATATCTGTAGTGTTTTAATGTCAACCATCAGGGAAGAATGAAATGAATGTGCAATTATTTCTAGAAAGAGGTCAACCCTATATGTACAATTGTGACACAGTATTGATGATTTTGTAAAAAAAACGGTAAATGGGAAACACCTTCGATAAAGATAAACAACTCACGGCGAGAGGAAGGAAGAATAACATAGTGAAATACTTCATGCCTCAAAAACACAGTTTCTCCACCTATCCACTCGACACAATCTTCCAAACAACTATCCCCTATTCTTTGACAACACCCAGCTATCACCTTCCTCAACACTAAACATCCTCGGTCTATCCTTAACTCAAAATCTCAACTGGAAACTTCATATCTCATCTCTTACTAAATCAGCTTCCTCGAGGCTGGGCGTTCTGTACCGTCTCCGCCAGTTCTTCTCCCCTGCACAGTTGCTGTCCATATACAGGGGCCTTGTCCGCCCTCGTATGGAGTATGCATCTCATGTGTGGGGGGGCTCCACTCACACAGCTCTTCTGGACAGAGTGGAGGCAAAGGCTCTTCGTCTCATCAGCTCTCCTCCTCATACTGATAGTCTTCTACCTCTTAAATTCCGCCGCAATGTTGCCTCTCTTTCTATCTTCTATCGATATTTCCACGCTGACTGCTCTTCTGAACTTGCTAACTGCATGCCTCCCCCCCTCCCGCGGCCCCGCTGCACTCGACTTTCTACTCATGCTCATCCCTATACTGTCCAAACCCCTTATGCAAGAGTTAACCAGCATCTTCACTCTTTCATCCCTCACGCTGGTAAACTCTGGAACAATCTTCCTTCATCTGTATTTCCTCTTGCCTACGACTTGAACTCTTTCAAGAGGAGGGTATCAGGACACCTCTCCTCCCGAAACTGACCTATCTTTCGGCCACCTCTTTGGATTCTTTTTAGGAGCAGCGAGTAGCGGGCTTTTTTTATTAATGTTTACTTTTTTGTGCCCTTGAGCTGTCTCCTTTGCTGTAAAAAAAAAAAAAAAAAAAAAAAAATTATCAAAATATAGTATCAATATGCATCACATACGAACATTTAATAATGGACGTGTCATATGATATTTTTCTTCTATATAATTATCATAATTTATTCTCCACCATTTCATTCTCTCTTCTTCTTTACTTCCTTCCTTTTCTTCTTCCTTTTCCTTCTGCTCCATACCCTGTCTTTGAATATTTATCTCCCCATTTCCTTCCTTGTTTTCCTTTTTTCTCTCTTCTATTTTTGTTTTCTCTTTTCTTTCCTCGCTTCCTTCTCCTTCCTTCTCCTCCTTCCCGTTTTATGATATCTATTGTGTCCCCTGTATGGTATCCTTCCCTCTTTCTCTCCCTTTCTACTTAATTTTCTTATTAATTCTCCCTTCCTTTTCCAATATTCTTCCCATTTCGCCTCGTATATCTTTCTTCCCAGTATATGGTGTGTGTGTGTCCTTCCTTTCCCCTCATGTCGCTGCCTGTAGCATGTGCAAGTCCCTGTTTCCTTTCTCTATATGTTGAGGTTTAATATAGTGACACCCCCTTCCCCACCTCCCCTTCCCTCTCTTTCTCCCCAGCCATCAATTATCTCTACTACTACTTCTACTACTACCGATATTGATACTACTACTACTGCGACCATCCCTTCCTCTCACTCCCTTCCCCCATAACCTTCCCGTCCCTTCCTTCCCCTCTCTCTCAGGGCAATAAAGTCAGTTATTTAAGCGCTGTCCTAAGCCGCTCTGGGTGTATAGTATCGGCAAAAGTTTTATCTATCTTTATTTTATCTTGCCCGTAAAAGTAACTCTTAAGAAATGCATCAAAAAGGTGTGTGCAGAACGGACAGGTGTATGATTTTGTGGATTTTTTGTGTGTGTGAGGGAGGAGGGATATTTTTTATTCTGGTTTGTATTTCTGTATTTTTTTTAGAGAGAGAGAGAGAGAGAGAGAGAGAGAGAGAGAGAGAGAGAGAGAGAGAGAGAGAGAGAGAGAATGTGATAAAAAACAAAACAAAATAACAAGCAGGAGAAATATAAATACGCAAACCAGCAAAAAGAAAAGAGCCAACGAAGAATAACATAAAAAAAAAACCAAAGGAAGAAAGAAAGGGAGGAAGGAAACAAGCAAGCAAGGAAGGAAGGTGAGCGGTAAAGAAAAAAAGTGAAGACAAAACAAAACAAAAAAAAGAAATCCATGAATATTAAAACAATTCCTTTCAGGTAAGATAAAGCCGCCTCGTGTTGTTTATGTCATAGGCAATATCCGACTACCCGGAGAGAGAGAGAGAGAGAGAGAGAGAGAGAGAGAGAGAGAGAGAGAGAGAGAGAGAGAGAGAGAGAGAGAGAGAGAGAGAAGAGAGAGAGAGAGAAAGGAAAGAGAAGAATAAGGCATAACAACGGAGAGAGAGAGAGAGAGACAGAGAGAGAGAGAGAGAGAGAGAGAGAGAGCGAGAGAGAGAGAGAGAGAGAGAGAGAGAGAGAGAGAGAGAGAGAGAGAGAGAGAGAGAGAGAGAGAGAACCTGCCTACCAAACCTCCATTGTTCTTACCACTAAAAATATCAAAATACAGTATCAGTATATCCGTTTACACACACACACACACACACACACACACACACACACACTCCTCATCCCAACCCTCTCTCCTCCCTCCACACAAAACATTTTCTTCTCCCTCCTCTTCTTTCCTCCCCTCCTCCTCTCCCCACCTCCGCCCCAAACACTCACACAAACGTAAGAAATTCCTATATAGCTGCGAACGCCGCCCGGAGCATGTTTATATATTCTCTAAGAACCTGCATAAAAGTTGTTTCGGTTCGTTGTAAACTTCATCATTAAATTCTGGGGCGCCGGCGATTGAAATGGCTGGCGGCACCTTCCAAAAGTTAAAATTGACTTTTCAGTTGTCATTTTCCGCGAGATGCCGGTGTCGGGCGAGGCTAATCTATGGGCGATCGGGAAGCGGGGCAACGGCGCTCTTTATTATTTCTTTTTATTTTCTTATTTTTTTTCCTTTCGTTCTCACTATTCCCTTCCCCTCCCCTCCCCATCTCGCTCTCCCCTCTTCTCTCTCTCGACTGTGTGTAAGAGAGTTTCCTTTCAAAGCCTAAGACTACCACCACCACCACCACCATCACCGCCTCAGCCTCCGCCGCCGCCACCTCCACCATCACCATCAGCCACCTCTGCTACCTCATTTCCACGTCCTCCAACACCTCTCC
>NC_066516.1:15861942-15939442 GCF_024679095.1 Eriocheir sinensis
CAGGACATAGGTAGCGGTGAGAGAGAGAGAGAGAGAGAGAGAGAGAGAGAGAGAGAGAGAGAGAGAGAGAGAGAGGGTGAGTTGCAATACTGTACAATACCTCAAACGTGTGTTGCTCTTACTGCATGTCGGCTTCTCTCTCTCTCTCTCTTTTCTTTTAATATATTTCTCTCAAGCTTTTTTTTTTTTATATTTGAAGCGTTACTCTCAATATAGGAGGTCCCTTATATATTTTTTTGTAACCACGATCTGTGTTGTCATGAAATATTGAACCACCTTGTAATATCTTTTGTTTACTGTTTACGTTCATTGTGACATGCTAGTTTTTATTCTTATACCTTCACGTTATGAATTCGCCAAGGTTGGGATGCACAGGTACGCTTCAATTAGTTAAGTTTACCAAGAATCATTATCTACTGCAGTTCTTCTCTTCTCTCCCTGCGCACTATAGTAGAAGGGTATCAGGACACCTCTCCTCCCGAAATTGACCCCTCTTTCGGCCACCTCCTTGGATTCTTTTTAGGAGCAGCGAGTTGCGGGCTTTTTTTTATTATTGTTTCCTTTTTTTGTGCCCTTGAGCTGTCTCCTTTGTTATAAAAAATATGTATTTCAAGGATACGATTCCTCTTTGAGTATAACATTATGACTTTTTGTGTATGTATATTTTTTTGTTCGTACATCATTAATCATCGTGTCTTTGGTGGTGGTATTAGTTTGACGTGCGTATGAATAGTCAGTTTCGTGGTTCTGCTTCCCGCGTCCATTATCTTTGTTCCGTTATATCTGTTCTTATTTATGACCTCATTAGTTTTACCTCCCTGCGCTCAAAACCCGTGTGTCATCCGTTGTTTATACTCTCTCTCTCTCTCTCTCTCTCTCTCTCCTTCCTTCCTTCCTTCCTTCCTTCCTTCCTTCCTTCCTTCTCTTTCTCTTTTCCTCCTCCTCTCTTATCTCTCCCTCACTCCCTAACATGATATCAATTTCCCTATTTATCTCCCCTCTTTCCCTTCCCTTTTCTCTCCCGCCCCCCCCCTCTCCCCCCGTCTTCTTTATGGTAGGCGCGGGAGGAGCAATATTACACGTGTCCTGCGATCCTTCCCTCTCACGGATCAATCCTGAATCCTGTATTTGCGACGTTATTTGCGAAGCATGAGTAACACCACCACCACCACCATTACCACCACCACCACCACTGCCACCACCATCTTCTTTTCCATTAACACCATCACCGTCACTACCATCACCACCACCTCCACTAAGTTTTTTACCACCACAAATTCCACCACCGGCACCACCACCACCACTTCCACCTCTTTCACCACCACCACCACTAACACCCACCACCATCACCACCGCTAACACCACTAGAACAATCAGAGCGAAGGAAAAAAATACCTTACATGCACGTGCCCTAAAAAAAGGAACTCTCTTATTTTTGTCTCACTACCGAAGACAGAACACTGAAGATAACATTTAGGCGAAGACAAAAATATACAAGTTACTGAAGGAAAAGGAAAGGAAAAAGGACATCAAGATCAAGGATTCTTCTCTATCAACTCTTATTTTACAGTGTATAGGAAGCACCTCAAGGGCAAAAATGAAGGAGATTAAAAAGACCGCTAATCACTGCCCATATAAAAGAGACCATAGATGAGTGGCCAAAAGATAGGTCAATTTCGCTTCTAGTATGGAGTTGAAGGGGTAAGAGAGTAAGGGAAAAGAGACGATTATTAATAGATGCAAGAGAGAAAAGCAGAATAATGGGAAAGGTACAATGGGAGAGAGAAAACAAGGAGAGGAAGAGGGAGAGATAAGATAGAGTAAGTGTTATGAAAATACAAAGAAAAAAGAATGAATGGGAGTTTACGGAGGATGAAGGGAGAGCAAGAAGAGGGCAAAAAAAAAAAAGAGGGGTGGGGGAGTAAAGGTGAAGGGAAAGGAAAGGTGAAGTTAGGAAAAAAAGCAAGACATAGGAAAGACAAAGGTAAAGGGGGAAGGGTGAACAAAGGGAGGCTTGTGTGTGTGTGTGTGTGTGTGTGTGTGTGTGTGTGTGTGTGTGTGTGTGTGTGTGTGTGTGTGGCCATGTAAGTTATTTTTTTCTTCCTCTCAATTGACTGACCGACGACATAAAAGCGATTGCAGAGGGGAAGGTCCATAATTTTGCTTCGTGTTTTTGTCTGTCTCTAATCCCGCGTTTTGTTACGTCCATTTTCCTCGTTTTATGTGATTGTTTTCCGGAGACAAAACATTCCCTTCCTTTGTTCCGTCAAGAGTTCGTTTGGTGATTCATAATTTGCGTCAGGCTTCACGTGTGTGTGTTTATTGTTATTGTTACACGTGAAAATATGAGAGAGAGAGAGAGAGAGAGAGAGAGAGAGAGAGAGAGAGAGAGAGAGAGAGAGAGAGAGAGAGAGAGAGAATGGTGGAGAGGTGAAGCAGGTGAACTGGTAATGATAGGTAAGGGCGTAGGGCAAGCGAACAGGTGTGGTGTGCTGGCAGGTAAGGGAAGCGTCAGGTAACGACCCTTCAGCACTTTGCATGAGTCACTTCAATTTTGTCTTTTGTTTTGTCTCATTTATCTCTAACCTTAAAAAAATATGTGAACAAAAACCTCAACTAACTTCGATTTAATACACCTGTTAAGCCAAATGTGTGTGTGTGTGTGTGTGTGTGTGTGTGTGTGTGTGTGTGTGTGTGTGTGTGTGTGTGCTCGCGTGTGTGTGTCTCAGAGCCGGGATGGCGACACACAGAGGGACTTCCTATTTCGTGACGGACACACAACACCGCCTTAAGTAGAGGGTCTGTCCGGGATCACGCCGAGACACAGGACACTACTGAGGCCGCGGGTGTCGCCTGGCGGGGCGGCGGCGACGGGGCGACGGTGTGGGCCGTGACGGGGCTGGGGCGGCGGGGAAGTGAGACGTTAAACGAAGCGAAGTCGTGGGAGTTGTCTGACAGCTTTGTTTCGTTACTTGGGTTATTGTGGGAGGGTGGGATGTGTGGATGGGCTGTGGGGTGTATTATAAGGAAGTAATAAGTGTGGATGGTAGAGGGGAATATAGTGATGTGGGAGGGATGAATGGGGTGGTTGTAAAATGTAGCAGTGCGTAGAATAGATGAACTCACCTCTCTTAGTACACAGGAAGTGGGTGTTCTCTGACTCAGTTCAAGGCAGGTTAAGAAATGCGGACGAAATAACAGAGAAGCCTTAAATTGTGAGCTTATTTTTTATTCAAGGAACTGAGACGCGGTAGTAGTAGTAATAGCAGTAGTAGTAGTAGTAGTAGTAGTAGTAGTAGAAACGATAACAAAATAAGAGTCAGAATAGAATAATGAAAAATAAAAAAATGAAGGAATCCACGAAAGTATATACTACAGAGAATACTTTTACCCGAGATAAGAAGTGTAAGCCAGTATTTTCTCTTTAATATTTACCAACCTTTCCTTGCGATCTTTCCTTGTAAACACGATCTTATTTCCTTATTCATGGCCCAGTCGAGTCTTTTGCTGCCAATACTCGTAACATACACATTCGGGGGGAGGGGGGGCTATTCAAGTCACACACAGACACACACACGCACACACTCCCACACACTCACATTCACACACAAGCAAGGCGTGCATTCTCGGGGGTAACATGACCATACGTCAGACGCGAACATAAAATATACACATCATGGACCTTTTGTAGTGGAAATGGAGGTGATGGTGGTGCACATGTTGATAATGGGTGTCGGAGGAGGAGGAGGAGGAGGAGGAGGGAGAGCGCCAACAATAGTATTGGTGTGGGGGGGGGGTGAGGAGTGGTTGTAGTTATTGTTGTTTTTGTTGCGTTGTCAGTCTGAGGAATGAGCCAAGTGACAAGTATGACGCACTGACAGGTGTGGTGTGGCGTGACGCGCGCTACAAGAAACACTGTCGGCTATCAGTCATCGCGTCTTGGCAGCGCGGGTTACGATCTGTCACTCTCGGCTGCCTTCCTTTACGATCACTGGCACACACACACACACACACACACACACACACACACACACACACACACTGATAGAGGCGGTTAATGAGGGATAACACAAATTCCTCATGATTTCCTATAGGTGAGTTGCTTAAAGAGAGAGAGAGAGAGAGAGAGAGAGAGAGAGAGAGAGAGAGAGAGAGAGAGAGAGAGAGAGAGAGAGAGTAACGAAACAAGAGGTGATTGTCAGGGAGTTGAGACAGAGATGAAAAAAAAAAGAGAAAAGAGGAGGACTTAATGATGTTTCCGTGTATGAAGTGAAGTTTGTGTTGATAAAAAGGGGGTGTTGTAAGATGAGCTTTTGTGGCGGTTAGCTGAGGAGAAAGTTGACTTAGTGGTCGTTTTTTTCTGTTTTAATATGCTAATACTGCGGGTTTTTCTACTACTACTACTACTACTACTACTACTACTACTACTACTACTACTACTATTACTACTACCACTACTACTACTACTACTACTTCGAGAATGAAACTAGGATAAACAAAAATAATAAGTTGTTTCGCTGATAAAGTAAAACACACACACACACACACACACACACACACACACACACACACACACACACACACACACACACACACACACACACACACACACACACACACACACACGAGGGCTCAGGAACGTCATAACAAAGTATATACTCGAACAATAAAGATGCGATGAGACACATTATTGGGCCGTAAAAATGTAAGAGTACACCATCTCTCTCTCTCTCTCTCTCTCTCTCTCTGCTACGTGTTTTATCTGTTTTCTTTCTTTTTTCCATTTGGTTGTTTATATATTTCCATCTGTCTGTCTGTTTTTAAATTTGATAGTCTGTTTACATATCTTTTTATCTGTTACCATCATCATCATCATCATTATCTCCTGTTTCATTTTCTTTTCGTTTTTCCTTCTCTTTCTCCCCCTCCTTCTCCTCCTCCTCCTACCCCTGCCCCTCCTTCTCCTCCTCCCCCTCCTTCTCCTCCTCTTCCCCCTCCTCGCCTGACAACTTATCACCTTCGGGGGCTAACAAGGCTGAAAGGAATGCCAACAACGCCACCCTCG
This sequence comes from Eriocheir sinensis, assembly GCF_024679095.1. Lineage (NCBI taxonomy): Eukaryota > Metazoa > Arthropoda > Malacostraca > Decapoda > Varunidae > Eriocheir > Eriocheir sinensis. The sequence continues at coordinate 15,867,008 of NC_066516.1, forward strand.
CATCCCCTACTGGCACTCCGGCTCTCGTGGCACCCTTTACCCCCTCCCCCCACCCTCATCTTCCCTCATACCCCCTCTCCTTTCTTCGCTTCTCTCTCTCTCTTAACCATTTCTATACTTTTCTTCTCGCCCTCGTCCCTTCACCGCCTATTTCGACCTCCTGGCTCTCTCTCTCTCTCTCTCTCTCTCTCTCTCTCCTGCTCCTTTTTGCTTATCAATTGGCCCACTTTCTTTCTTCCTTTTATTTTTGCCCTTTTCCCCATTTTATGCGTCCTCCTCTTCTTCTGTTTTCGCATTCTACTTAAAAAAATCAGTTCATTATATTTCACACACATTGCCTTAGTTTTGTTTATTAGCACACATTTTTTAAGTCCAATTTCTTACTAATCTATCTTCTCTACAGTTTATTCCCCCTCTTTATTTCTTCTCTCCCATTCCCTCCCTTACATTCCTTCCATCCCTTACTCCTCCATTTCATTCACACATTGCCTTGGTTTCATTTATATGCATACTCTTTTTTATATTAACATCGTTTCTTATTTCCTTATATTCCTATTAGTTGCTCCTCCTTTTCCTTTCTCTTCCCTTCCCTCTTCATTCCTTTCATTCCTTACTCCTCTTCCTCGTTCACTACCACCGCCACCACAACCACCACTGAACACCAAGATCATGTTAGTTAGCCCGCGAACAGCGAACAACACAACACCCTCAGGTCTGGAAAATGAGGAAGAGGAACAGCGGGCGACCCACAATGGCTGGCGTGCTGATATATGAGGAGTGCGTGCATGTAGGGGAAGGGAAGATATGGGAGGAATGAGGGTGGTATGTTGTTGTGTGATGAGTATGGGGGAGTGGGTGTGGGTGTGGGTGTGGTGGTGGTGGTGGTTAGTGGTGGTGCTGACATGGGTTTGAAAAGGGGGAAGAAAAGATGGACTGGTGGGTGGGTGAGGAGGAGGAGGAGGAGGAGGAGGAGGAAAGGTGAGACTGAGTGTGTTTAGGTCAAGGGAAAGAGGTGTCGGAGTTGTATGAAGTGGGTTTGTGTGTATGTGTTAGGGGGGGAGGGTGATGAGGGAGGTGTGTGTGTGTGTGTGTGTGTGTGTGTGTGTGTGTGTGTGTGTGTGTGTGTGTGTGTGTGTGTTATGTTAAAGAAAGTAATAACCAGACACAAGAAAGGAAGGAAAGGAAAAGAAGAAAGAAAACGAGTGACAATAACAAGAGATAAAAGTAACTTGCAGGGTCAGAAATTACGGGCGAAGGTTGAGGTGTAAATAATAAGGTGTAGCAGGTGAGATGCAGGTGAAAAGGTGACGGTGTACAGGTGAACAAGAGACTGACGACAAAAGAGGGAGCAAAGGGTAATGAGAGGGGACAAATGGGGCACAGGGTGAGGGGAGCGGTAGGACTGAGTGAAAGGGACAAGGTGCAGTGGGGATAAGGTGAGGGAGCAGGCAAGGGAGAAAGAATGGTGAGGATTGCTGGGGTTGATAGACAGGAACAGGGAGAGTGTGAGGTGATGGAAGGTTAATGGTAAGAGGGACAAGTTATGGCCAGGGTAAGAATGACGGGTGGGTAGATGTGGACAGGTTAGGTAGAAGAAAATGACCGGTAAATATACGGAAGCAGGTAGATTGAGACTAAGGTGCATAACAGTGGGAAATCCGTGACAGAAAGGGTACAGCTACGAACAGGTTAAGGGGTGAGTGAGGACAAGAATAAGCAACGAAACGAGTAAACATAACAAACGGGCTCAGACAAAGGGACAGACACACGTTGACTGGATGGCTGAAGGGAAATAGTAAACGTACAGAAACAAAGAAGTTGGTCACAGTAAGGAAAAAGGAAAGAGTACAGAAAGACACATACACGAAACAAGAGGACATGGCTAGCGTACTGGTAGGAAACGATATATGAACAAAGGTGATTATACAGAGGCACAGTGGAGTGATGGTAAAGAAAAAGGTAAAGAGAATATAAAGGATAGATGAACAAAAGGAAGGGATAGAGGCACAGCGGAGTGACAGTGAAGCAAAGGGAAAGGCAACAGCCATACACAGACACACACAGACACAGATCCGAAGGGAAAGGCTCACTGGCTGGCCGGCTGGGTGTTGAGGGACGTAACTTGTCGACAGTCGAATGCGCCTCGCCTCGCCGCCTCAGGATTTACGGGACCAATCTTGCCGCGTGAAGTTTTAAAAGGTTTCGGTGTCTCGGCTGAAGATGTTTTCCTCCAGTTTATGTTATTTTGGAATTTAGATGATCGTGTTTTAAAGACAGTTTCCAAGGGGTGGGAGGGATGGTAATGGTGGGCAGGGGTGAAGAGGTGTGAATGAGGAGGGAGGTGGAGAGGATGAAAGAGAAGGCAAAGGTGGAGATGAAAGTGGAGGCGAAAGTGGAGAGGGAAGTGGAGATGGAGAAGGAAGAAGAATTGGAGATAGAATTTGTTTGATAGGTTGCTTCCTTACCATCATCATTTTGTTGTTGTTATTCTTATTGTTGTACTGATATTTTCCAGGTCAAACTGTATTTTTTCTTCATCTACGGTCCAGCTACCCAACCCTTTGTTCCTCCTTCACCTCCTCACCTTCATCGTATTTTGCTCCTCCCTGTTCTCTTTTTCACCCTCATACATATTTCTTATTACCTTATTCTGTACCATCCCTTTCCAGCCTATCCCATTCTTCCTCCTCCTCGAACCTCCTCCTCCTTTACACTCGCACAACACGGGAGAGAATTCAGTCGCATCTATTAGTGTTTGGAATATCTTCATGAATAACTCTGTCTTCATATATTGTGAATGGACGCACTACATACGAAACTCGATTCACACTTGTTTTATTCACACCAGAGATGCATAAACCAAGGTGAACTGTTACTCTTGTATGATGTGTTTTATTCCTTCTTTATCAGTCCATCATATCATATTCTCCCACTACCAATGTTATATCCCCCACCTCCTCCAACTCACGGGTCCCCTCTTCTTACTCTCTTCCAGCTATTCTCTTTAACATAACAATCCCCACTGGTTTTCCTTCTTTCCCTTCCTCTCCTACATCACGCACTTCGCTAGACAAAATATAATCTCGTGCGGCGGCTTCTTACTAAAATTCATATTGTTCTCTGCTATTTTCCCATGCTAATATCTCTTTTCTTAGCATTTTTCTTCCTGCTCTCCCACTTAACCCCCATCCTTTCCTACTCCCACGCCAACTTCCTCCTTCCCTTCTTCCCCCTCCTTTTCCCTTTCCCTCTTTCCTTTAGATTCCAACGCAGAGAGGGACAGACCCCCACTGCGACTCTCTCTCTCTCTCTCTCTCTCTCTCTCTCTCTAACAAGCGTCCATGGGATCATAAAACTCACTGTCTGGCACCATTACAACTTTTTACTCCCGGTGCTCTGTAAACAATCTCTCTCTCTCTCTCTCTCTCTCTCTCTCTCTCTCTCTCTCTCTCTCTCTCTCTCTCTCTCTCTCTCTCTCTCTCTCTCTCTCTCTCTCTCTCTCTCTCTCTCGCCTTTATCCGTTGCCCCTTGACGCCGAAGAGGGCAAGTAAAGTGGATTTTAATGACTCCGATTCAATTTGAGGGGATCTAATAGAGTTAATACCGAAGCATCGAGGGACGGGGACTGGGAAAGAAAGGGGGAGGGGGGGCAGGGGATCGGTGTATCGGGGTTCTTGCTATGGGGGAGGGACGGGGAGGGATTTTGAGAGAGAGAGAGAGAGAGAGAGAGAGAGAGAGAGAGAGAGAGAGAGAGAGAGAGAGAGAGAGAGAGAGAGAGAGAGAGAGAGAGAGAGAGAGAGAGAGAGAGAGAGAGAGAGAGAGAGACGCAACGCTTTGATTTTAGATTTAAGTGGTGTTGGGTACTTACACACACACACACACACACACACACACACACACACACACTTCCCAACACCCACCTCCTCCTCTTCTTCTTCTTCCTCTTCCTCCTCCTGACTTTTTTTCATCTACTTTGCTCCTTTCTCTCTCTTTACTCCCACATCTTCATTTCCCTAACCTTGTATCTTTGTGTGTATGTTTTTGTATGTATATGTAGTTTTTCTTGGTGTATATAACTTGGTGGATAGAGGCAGTGTGTGTGTGTGTATGTGTGTGTGTGTTTCAGTGATGTGTGTGTTGCAGTGTCTGACTTCGACCTTCACGGCACTGCATTTTTTCTTTCTCTTTTTCCACAATCACATATGCCATTCCTTTTCATTTCTTCTATTCTTTCTTCCTCTCTTGGTTTTCCTTATGTTTTTTTTTATTTATTATTTTCATCTTGGCTGACTTTCCACGTCCAAGATAGAAAGAAAAAAAATGGATAAAACAAAGCAAGGAAAAAAAGCGTGAAAAGGATGAGAGAGAGAGAGAGAGAGAGAGAGAGAGAGAGAGAGAGAGAGAGAGAGAGAGAGAGAGAGAGAGAGAGAGAGAGAATTTCATGAACATAAAAAGATAAAGAAGTTGAGAAAAAAAAAGTTCATTAAATAATCCTTCTCTTTAGGAAATTGACACGACAGAATTACGACTGTTCAGAGAGAGAGAGAGAGAGAGAGAGAGAGAGAGAGAGAGCGAGGGTAGCGTATGTGGTGTTGGGTGCCGTATTTCTTCCCTAGTGCCAAACAGTGTCACTAAGCCGGGGGTGGCGAGCTATGTAACCACCGGCGGCGACTTGTCATCACCCCCCCCCCCCCTCTCTCTCTCTCTCTCTCTCTCTCTCTCTCTCTCTCTCTCTTTGTGATTGTTGTTCTAAGCTGCGGTAAATGTATCTTGTTTTTTTTTCTGTGACAGAGAGAGAGAGAGAGAGAGAGAGAGAGAGAGAGAGAGAGAGAGAGAGAGAGAGAGAGAGAGAGAGAGAGAGAGAGAGAAAAAGAGAGAGAGAGAATGATGGGGGGTAGTAAGTTATAGCACTCAGCGGTTAAGAGTTAAGCACGCGTGAGAAAAGAAAAGAAAAAGAAAGAAAAAAAAACGCGATGGAGAAATCTTAAAAGAAACCCTAGCCAAGAAAACAAACAAAAAACAAATACTACAAGATGAAAAATAAATGTGTGAAAACAACAGAGCTAACAAGGCAAAAATCAAAAGACTGAAAATATGAAAACAAAGACAAAAATATGCAAAAAAAAAAGGAAAATTTTAGAGCTAGAAGAGGCAAAAGCAACAGCCGAAACAGGCGAATACTTGAGACAAAGCCACAGTCGCAGGCGGGGATATGGACGGCGACTCTAACTGGCAACAGGGGATGGTCTCGGCCGCGTGTTAAGTCGACGAGTGAGCTGAAAAATGTGCTCCGATTTCACACCCTTCTTGCGGAGCTCTTGGGAAGGGGAGAGGAGGAGGTAGAGGAGAAGGGGGAGGAAGGAGAAGGAAAAGAAGAGGGAGGGAGGGGAGAGGTAAGGAGGAGGAGGCGATTCCGGGCTATTTGGAGCCATTTAGACCTATTCTGAGCTGTTTAGAAGAGTTAGGGAAGACGGCGCGCATTATGAGGAAGGAGGCAGCCAGGGAGGGTTCTCGGGTCTCGCCGCGTTATTGGAACTTATGGGCCGCGGTCGCAGACACAACGACGCCGCCGGAAATGGTATAATGGAGTGCGTTGTGTGGAATAGGTGTGTGTGTGTGTGTGTGTGTGTGTGTGTGTGTGTGTGTGTGTGTGTGTGTGTGTCGTTCGTTCTTTCTCTGCGGTTTTAAAACAATTTAGTTTGCACAGTTGTCGATTGTAGGTAGATTTAAGGTTTAATTAGACCCTGTATTGATAGGTGAGGAGGAGGTATGGTTGACGGGGGAGACTGAGTGAGGGTGGTAAAGATTTAAGTGAAAAGAAGACGGTGTCGGTGTGAGGGTGGTAGTTGGTTCCTGAATACGAGTCCCTTTATAAATGCGAGGCTTACTTTGAAGAATTAAGTGTGAAGGCCATTATCTCTTGGGTACTATAAAGGGAGGGAAGGAAGAGGAAGTGTGTCTTCAGGTGAGGATGTACGTAGCTAGATAATACTTAAGAAGACAGGTGGCAGGGGCTGAAAGCGTAACGAAAGAAGGATGATGTGATTAAGTAAATAATACAAAGAGGGAGGAAGACAGAAAGGCAGAAAAAAGTGGAAGTAGGAAAAAAAGAAAGAAAGGAATAAATAAAATAAAAAAGAGAAAGAAAGAGAGAAAGAATAGAAAACCAGAAAACAATATAGAAAACTAAGATGGAGGAAGACAGTTACGTGTTCTAAATAATAGCACCGTATTTTATATTAAGTTGCATGAGAACAAATGACAAAAAGAACCCACCTAACACGCTCCGGTGATAAAACAGAGAAAGACAAAGAGTTGAACAAGGAAAACTCATCCCATGACACCAAGAACAGCGGCAGCGAAACCATCAATGCCTGCACATAAACAACAGTGACAAGCAACCTTTCAAACAGTAAAAAGCGATGCAGAATGAACTATAGCAGAGCAGGCAAAGAGGAGAAGGAAAAAAGAGAGAAAAAAAAAGAAGGCAGCAACTCTCCGTAAGAAATGCCTCCCCGCTCTCACCTGCGTGCGCGAACAGGTAACGTTAATAAGAACAGACGCATCGTGCCTCCGCCATGAATGAAAGAAAAGCCCAATGCATGAACAAGCCTACGACACGTGTTACAGTGGACGAGGGGGAGGTGGGGAGGGAGGTGCGTTGGAGGAGAGGGAGAGGGAGGTGCGTTGAAGGAGAGGGAGAGGGGGGGTGAGAGAGGAAGAGGTGGGAGAGGAGGAAGTGTGGGGTCCATGATACATGAGCCACGCATAGTGTCATGAGTTTGCATGATTCAGGCATGAACAAACTCACATCCTCTCTCCCATCCCCTCTTTCCTTCCGCTCTCCCCCCTCCCCCCTAACCCTCCTTTCCTTCCGTCCCTCTCGTTGCTTCTTTGAAAGGTAAACAAATACAGTAAGCTTTATTTTAATACCTTAATTTTTATTCATTATTTTTTTCCAGTATTTTCCATTCACCGTTTTGTTTCCCACCTTCGTTTCCTTCTTTCTGATTTCCAACTTTACGACAGAAGAGATAAATACGGAGGTCAATTTCTCTATGCCCCTGTAAGCTTTATTTTCCCTTTCCCTACACCTTTGCCTTCCTTCCTCTTCGCTTTTCTCCTATTGCATATCGATGAGTACTTGCTAAAGAGAAGAGACTAAGTGCCAACGAATATTTCTCTTCTCTCTCCTGCCTCCATCCCTCCTTACTCGTATCCATGAGAGAGAGAGAGAGAGAGAGAGAGAGAGAGAGAGAGAGAGAGAGAGAGAGAGAGAGAGAGAGAGAGAGAGAGGAAAGCAAGCAACCACACTTGTTTATTTCGCCTCAACGCACCCAACATTAAGTAACCGTGACCTGACCTGATGGATGACACACCTGGTCGTGACGCCGAGGCCAGGTACACACACACACACACACACACACACACACACACACACACACACACACACACACACACACACACACACACACACACACACACACACACACACATACACACACACAAACTATCAATCGGTCTATCTATTTATCTATCTATCTATCTATTTATCTATCTATTAACTTTCCACTTCTTGCACTCATCCTTCTCCTCTTCCTTATTCTACTGCTCAATGTGGATTTTTTTTTTATCTATTAACTCTCCTCTTATCCCTTCCCTCGTATTGCTATTTTGTTTATCTTTCCTTTATTTTTCCCCTTCCTTATACATTTACCTTTTCCCCTTACCCTCCTTCCCCTCCCTCACCCTCCTTCCCCTCCCTCCTCCCCTCACTCAAGTCCTTCCCGTCCATCACTTCCTCTTCAGCCCGCCTCACTTACTCGCCCCTCAGTCCTCTTCATCTCCTCTATTTTCCTCCTCCTCCTCTTCCTCCTCCTCCCCTCACTTCTCTCGACATTTGAGAGCTTAGCGGTGGCCTCCTCCCATCCACACTTCCCTCCATCTCTCCCTCCACCTTTTTCCTCTTTTTCTTCAGCCATATTTCTCTCTTTCTTAATTAGCGTTCTACTTTTTCTCTTATGTTCGTCTCTCCTTCTTACTACTGATACGAGGAAGAAGATGGGGAAGAAGAGGAGGAGGAGGAGGAGGAAGAGGAGGGGGAGGAGGAAGAAAGGAAAAGTCAAAACGAGGTTGAAATAGGGTGAAGAGATGGAAGAGGAAAAGGCTGATGAGGGACGTGGCCCGACATGAAGGAGGAGGAGGAGGAGGAGGAGGAGGAGGAGAGGGGAAGAAGACCTGACACCCTCGCACGTGGGAGCAGAAACAGGAGGCTGTGGTGAAGGAAAAGAGGAGGAAGGGGAAGAGGAGGAAGGAGGAGAAGGGGGAAGAGGAGGAGGAGGGCACCCTTATGTTACGTCTTAGTCTTCAGGTTCCCTCCGTTTTGGTAACAGTTCCCTCCCCTTCTGACCTCCCAAAGAGCCTTCTGACCTCTGACCTCACGCCTCACTTGGCCTCTCGTGTCACCTGCTCTCCCTCTCTTTTTTCCTCCTTCCCCTTCTCCTTCCCTCTTCACGTCACCTTCTGAGCCCGGGTGGTCTGTCTCTTTATAATGGTGTTCCCTCTGATGGGTCTGAGTGCATAGGTGGAAAAGGGTGACGGATGGTGATGGAGGGGTAGAAGTGAGGAGTAGGTTAGGCGTGGGTTGGGTGTAGGTGTAGTCTGTCTGTCCGTCTATAATTAAGGTTAAAACAATGGGACGGAGCATGGCTGAGGGATAGATGCAGGGACGTGGATTGGGTGTGGATTGGGTGTGAGGGTATTCTATCTGTGTATCTGTCTAGTGAAGGGAAGGTCGGCTGATAAGGGGAATAGAAAAAGGAGATGGAGGGAGAGAATATCTTGTGAGGGGAAAGTTGGCGGATTAGGGAAAGGGGAAAGAGAAGTCGGAAGATGAGGACGAAGATGATGGTAAAAGATGTGAATGGTATCTGTTTTAAGTTTCTTTTATGCTTCACGTTGTAAAATAAAAAAGAAGAAGTGATGGTTAAAGTAAATATGCTTTAATTAATCTCTATTTGAAGTAGTGTCTTTAAAATGAATAACTACTACGACTTCTACTATACTACTACTACTACTACTACTACTACCACTACTACTACTGCTACTACTACTCCTACTTATACTTATTGTAACTTTTCGCTGCATACTTTCGTACATGCAATGACTTGAGTGTCCCGTGAATGCTTACACACAAACGCTATTCTTACAAAACGGCGCGAGAAAAACATTGCGTCAACCTCGTGTTTGGCAGCTGTGTGTTTTGTGTGAGTTTTTTTGTAGCTGAGAGGCGAGACAAAAGCCACCAGGGGTTACGAGTCATTAACACACACACACACACTGCCATAATTTGTGAGCTGGAGAGAAACTTGAACGGCGTAACATTAGATGAATGGTCGTCGTGTGTGTGTGTGTGTGTGTGTGTGTGTGTGTGTGTGTGTGGCTTTATAACTTGCGCTGCGATGATGGTTATTGTACTGTAAGTGTAAATGAAAATGTTTGAATGATAGAAAGTCAATAATTTCATCAATGCAGCCAAATCTATACATGCGGTTTGTGTTTAGAATCAGTAAAATGTTAAACTTTTATATCTGTGTTAAACAATACCGGGAAACAAACAAGACCATGAAACAGGTATGAGAGGGAAAGTGGAAACAGTGCTTAGGTAAAGACAAGGTGTGGAGCCAGTGGTCAGGTAATAAGGCCCTCCAGGTGTGAGTGTATCAAGGTTGTGCTGAGTGACGTAACAATGACGCAGGTGATCGATAAGGAAATGGGACTGTGGATAGAAGCCACGACATATGGTGAAGGGAGTGGTGAAGGAAGGGCGGGGTGCGGAAGGAGGCATTAAGTAGAAGGAAGAGGTTGACAGTGGGAAGAAAAATATGATAAGGAAAGCGATGAAAAGATGTCAGGGATTCGTGTGTGGAAAGTGAAGGAGGGTGAGGGAAATCATTGATGTAGTGGCCTCGATTTCATGATCATTTGACACAATATTGCGTGTCGCCTACTCCAGAGGTGTTTAGTTTGTATGAGGGGAGGGTGAGAGGGAAGGATGGGGGTGGCGACGTGGAGAGGAAAGAGAATGTAGAAAGGAGAAGAGGGTAAAGATGGGGATGGGGATATACGAGGGGAAGGAGGAAACAGGAAGGAAAGGAGTCGCTGTGACCGCAGCTTTCTTTCTTTTGTTGTACAGTGAAAAAAAAAAAGATTACCTAAAAGGTTTCGATAACATGCATGGGACGAACAAAATCTAAAGTTATAATAGAGTTAAGTACACTTGTGTATTCTAGAAGAGCATTAGGAAAATATTGCCTAATTTCCTAATGACCACTTTATGAGAATTCCATATTATTGCACGCCTGCGTCTCGCACGTAGCTGACCTGACGCGCTGTCCCCATACCAACCCCCGAACCCTTGGGAAGTCAGTCCGGACTCACCTGATCAGGCAGGTGCGTGTACAGGCACGACCAAACCTCAGCCTGTGTCTCATTTCTACATATCCCTTCCTGTGGTCGTATGGGCTATTATGTTGCTAAGAAATAAACCAACTATTGATCATTGTTTGACGCTTTGACGAAGCTGTCTGCCTGTCACAGCAAACTCACTTACAACGTAAATTTAAAGCCCAAGAACTTTATTCCTGCAACATAACAAAGCAAAATGATCTTCATCCGACCATCAACAGATATAAATGAAAAAAATAAGATAAATAAAAGGTGTACGACTGTTACTTGAAGAGTGATTTAAAAACACACACACACACACACAAAAAAAAAAGAAAATAAGAAAACGAAAAAGAAGAAAAGAGGAAGAAGAAGAAAAAGTAAAAGTAAATGAAAAAACAAATTGAAAAAGTAAAAGAAAAAAGAATAAATCACCCTAAAAACAAAAATCAACACGTGTAGCCAATCAGTGAGAATGTTACGACGATACCAAGAACGCAGAGAAGAGAGGAAAAAAATAGACAGCGAGGCGACCACAGGGGACCACAGGGGTGTCGGGTGGCAAGGCCGATCAGAACCCTCCCCCCCTGAACCTCCGCCCTCGATCCCGCCACCGCCGCCACGCAAGCCGACTATTCTAGGGGGCAGGATGGCGCCGGGAAGGGTACGGGTATGAAGGCGGGTACTGAAGGATGGGGAAGCTGGGGTGATGCGATGGGAAAGTGAGAGGATTGTGCACGGGTTGTAGGATTGAGGATTGTGCAGGGGTTGTAGGATTGATGATTGTGCACGGGTTGTAGGATTGATGATTGTGCACGGGTTGTAGGATTGATGATTGTGCAGGGGTTGTAGGATTGATGATTGTGCACGGGTTGTAGGATTGAGGATTGTGCAGGGGTTGTAGGATTGATGATTGTGCACGGGTTGTAGGATTGAGGATTGTGCAGGGGTTGTAGGATTGATGATTGTGCACGGGTTGTAGGATTGAGGATTCTGCAGGGGTTGTAGGATTGATGATTGTGCACGGGTTGTAGGATTGATGATTGTGCACGGGTTGTAGGATTGATGATTGTGCAGGGGTTGTAGGATTGATGATTGTGCACGGGTTGTAGGATTGAGGATTGTGCAGGGGTTGTAGGATTGATGATTGTGCACGGGTTGTAGGATTGAGGATTGTGCAGGGGTTGTAGGATTGATGATTGTGCACGGGTTGTAGGATTGAGGATTCTGCAGGGGTTGTAGGATTGAGGATGGTGCACGGGTTGTAGGATTGAGGATTGTGCACGGGTTGTAGGATTGAAGATTGTGCACGGGTTGTAGGATTGAGGATTGTGCACGGGTTGTAGGATTGATGATTGTGCACAGGTTGTAGGATTGATGATTGTGCAGGGGTTGTAGGATTGATGATTGTGCACGGGTTGTAGGATTGAGGATTGTGCAGGGGTTGTAGGATTGATGATTGTGCACGGGTTGTAGGATTGAGGATTCTGCAGGGGTTGTAGGATTGAGGATGGTGCACGGGTTGTAGGATTGAGGATTGTGCACGGGTTGTAGGATTGAAGATTGTGCACGGGTTGTAGGATTGAGGATTGTGCACGGGTTGTAGGATTGATGATTGTGCACGGGTTGTAGGATTGAAGATTGTGCAGGGGTTGTAGGATTGAGGATGGTGCACGGGTTGTAGGATTGAGGATTGTGCAGGGGTTGTAGGATTGAAGATTGTGCAGGGGTTGTAGGATTGAGGATTGTGCACGGGTTGTAGGATTGAAGATTGTGCACGGGTTGTAGGATTGATGATTGTGCACGGGTTGTAGGATTGAAGATTGTGCACGGGTTGTAGGATTGAGGATTGTGCACGGGTTGTAGGATTGAGGATTGTGCACGGGTTGTAGGATTGAAGATTGTGCACGGGTTGTAGGATTGAGGATGGTGCACGGGTTGTAGGATTGATGATTGTGCACAGGTTGTAGGATTGAGGATTGTGCACGGGTTGTAGGATTGATGATTGTGCACCGGTTGCAGGATTGAGGATGGTGCACGGGTTGTAGGATTGAAGATTGTGCACGGGTTGTAGGATTGAGGATGGTGCACGGGTTGTAGGATTGATGATTGTGCACGGGTTGTAGGATTGAGGATTGTGCACGGTTGTAGGATTGAGGATTGTGCACGGTTGTAGGACTGAGGATTGTGCACGGGTTGTAGGATTGAGGATTGTGCACGGGTTGTAGGATTGAGGATTGTGCACGGGTTGTAGGACTGAGGATTGTGCACGGGTTGTAGGATTGAGGATTGTGCACGGGTTGTAGGATTGAGGATTGTGCACGGGTTGTAGGATTGAGGACTGTGCACGGGTTGTAGGATTGAGGATTGTGCACGGGTTGTAGGATTGAAGATTGTGCAGGGGTTGTAGGATTGAGGATTGTGCACGGGTTGTAGGATTGCAGAGGAGTGCAACGCAGAGAGTGACTGATACATACCCAGCCAGTCAGCCAACCAGCCTATCACAAAGTTAGCAAATAAAAAACAACAACCAGTCAGCCCTTCAGTCATGTAATCCGCCAGTTTGTTAGAAATAAGTCCATTCTCAAAAATACTAAACCAGCTATCTAGATTTTATTCCCATCCAGGCAGTCAGCCAACCAGACTATCACAAAGTTAGCAAATAAATAAATAAAAAAGCAGCCAGTCAGCCCTTCAGTCATGTAATCCGCCAGTCTGTTAGAAATAAGTCCAGTCACAAAAATACTGAACCAGCTATCTCGATTTTATTCCCATCCAGGCAGTCAGCCAGTATGGGTATAGTTACTGAACGATGGTGATGGCGGATGGTGGGATGGTGAGATGTCAGGCCTGTAGAGGGGGAACTTGAAATCAGGATTGTAGGATTACATAGGAAAGGGCCGGGTGGGGAGGTAAGAGAGGAGGATGGTAGCGGTGATATGATGCTGGGTATGAGATGACGACGGGGCACGGCTGTGAGGGGTATCGGGAAGGCAGGATTACACGGGATAGGATTGTTGGAGGATTGCATAGGATTGCACCAGAGAGGATAAATGGGCGTGTACTGACCTGCCGAGGGTAGTAGTGGGAGGGTGCTGGGATAGTAGGATAACAGGATTTTGTGGAATGATTGAGGGTGGCTTGAGATGGTATACGATGGAATTAGATGCTGTGTTTAATAAGAGAGGGTTGGGCTAACGAGGGGACAATTTAGAACGATTGTGTAAGGATTGTGGAATGATAGGAGGACCCCAGAAGAGGGATGCCAGCACTGAATGTTTCTAAATATGCGAGATGGCCCTGCTAATGGTCGGTGGATAGGAGGTACTACCGATGACTATGATGGCAAGATGGCGGGGCATAGGAGTGGCAGGATGGTGAAAGGAAGGACGGTAGTAAGGTAAAATGGCGCTGGGGGGCGTGGCAGTAGAAAGGATACAGGGCCAAGAGAGAATGTTGGCTTGATGTCGAGAGAGAGAGAGAGAGAGAGAGAGAGAGAGAGAGAGAGAGAGAGAGAGAGAGAGAGAGAGAGAGAGAGAGAGAGAGAGAGAGAGAGAGAGATCAAAGAAAGCATGCCTAAAAACAATTAAGAAAAACAAGTATCTCAAGTAAAACGAGAGAAAGAGGGAGAAGGAAAGAAGAAACCAAAGAGGCAGACTAACAAAAATACAAACACACAGACACACACAGACAGACGGAGAAAAATGAGAAGAAAAAGTACGAGAGAAAGTATGGCGCCTTCCTTTATGGCACCCAGCTTGTGTTTCGCGCCGTAGCATCGAGTGTCGCTGATAGTAGTGGCGGGGCGGCGTCAACTTACATGCAGGAGAGGGTCGTGGGCCGCCAGGAGAGTGGTGGGCGTGGTGGGCGGGATGGAGGTGGGCGTGGCTGGGTCGAGTGTGGCGTGGGGCGGGTGGGCGTAGAGGGCGCTGGCGAGGCGTTGGTATGTCATCAGGTCGTACCCGCCCACGCCCATCCCTCCTGTACAGGTAAACAGAGGCACAGGTGTTAGTCAGGTGAACAAAATAATCAATATATATATAAGGCAGAATAGTAAACAATATATCCAGTAGAAAAAATAGACGTAAATAAACAGTCAAAGGTAAAAAGCACTAGTAGGTAATGAAAACAGTATATGCAAGTTAGAGACAGTAATAGTAAGCAAAGAACAAAGTAAATAGATAGTGTATTAAAGAAGAGGAAAGGTGTTAGCCAGGTAAATAAGGATATCAACTTGAACGAGATGAAAAAAAGTGTGACTGGTTGGCAAATATGGAAAAAAGATAACTCAAGAAGGAAGAAACACGGAACAAAGGAACGTGTGTGCGTTATGTCAACACAGTAAGTGATGCGGACAAAGCAGGAGATATTTCAGTGATGAGCAACAGGGTAAATAAATCTGTACAGGTAAAGAAAAATGCAAACAAATGAAATAGCGAATATAGTGCACACTAAATAGGTATTGCAGGTAAATAGAAGAGCAGGTGCGAGCCAGGTAAACAAAGTAATCAGTGTAAATATAGAAGATGTATCGAACGGAAATGAGAAACAGAGGTAGAGAGAAAACAACGGGTGCAAGATAAGTGAAAAAAAAAAAAAAGATAAACAGCGTAATCAAGGTAGTAAGAACGATAAACAACCAATCTATTAAATTACCAAAACAAGTAAGGAGTAGTAAAGGTGTTAGGCAAGCGTCCCAAGTCGACAGTACGTGACAATATGAAACACGACAGCAAGAGGCGATAAACGAAGAGCAATGGAGAACAAACGAAGATAAAGTAGAGTCAAGTGTAAGTAACGGATATAAAATTAATAGACGGCACACAAGGCCAGATAGCAGGACAAATAATAGAGGAGCGTAATAAATAAGGCACAAAAGAAATGAGTAATCACCAGGATCACAGAAACTACTAAATCAACACCGAGCTCAATAAAGAATTCTTCACAGATCAATACCACGACTCATGATCAAAGGACGGAGTGTAGGAAGAGGAGGAGTGAAGTGGAGTGGAGTGAAGGGGGATAAAGAGGAGGAGGAGGAGGAGGAGGAGGAAAATCAACAACAACGGTGACGAAGAGAAGAGAAGCAATAGGAGGAGTCAAAAGAATGAGATCAAATTTAAGAAAGTAGAAAAACAGATAGAGGAAAATACTGATATTAAAATGAAAGAGAATGGGAATAATGTATTTTAACACACACAAAAAGACCATGACTAAAAGAAGACATCTGACTAACTGGAAAGGAGGAGGAGGAGGAGGAAGAGGATATGGAGGACAGAAAGCACTAGGACGAGGAGGAAGAGGAGGAGGACGAGGCAGTAGGAGTTGGAGGAGGAGATGAATGAGGAGGCCACTTACCAGGGAGGGGGGGCGGTTCCCGGGGCTCACAAGGGCTCCCTACGGCGCTGCCACCGCTGGACGACACCACCAACTGCGGGGACAGAGAGACAGGGCGTCATTGGGGGGCGGCGAGGCGAGGGGCGGGGTGAGGGCGTTGGTGAGGGCGTGTCGGGGAGCGTGTGTCATTTATTAAGGGGTGAAGGGTAGGAGGACTGTGCCTGTGATAAAGCTGCCGGGGTGTTTAAGGGTTGTATGGCATTCACTCACTGTATCCGATGTGTGCTGAGGTGGATGTGTCGCTTATGAAAGGTTAATGGGATCGTGGACTCTGCCTTGGTGATAATGTTGCACAGGTGTATAAGTGTTGCATAATTTGTATTGTATTGTATTGTATTGTATTGTATATATTATAGTTTTGTATTTACTGTATTTATTTACTGGTATTTATTTGATGTATCGGAGGTGTGTTGTATAGTTGTATATTGTCGGGTGTAGGTCATTTATATAAGATTAAGTTTTCGTGGACTTAATTTATGATAACTGTCTACACACATAAATGCATTGTATAGGTGTATTTATAATTATTTCAAGGTTAAGGTGATTTTATAGTCCACTCATATGATACTTATACACAGGGATATGAATGCCGTTGTTGTAGTTCTTGGTATCAGTGTGTCAGGACATGCAAGTCATTCATAAAGGCAAACATCCTACACACTTTCCCGTGTTGACCTGCACACGTATAATGGATGCCTGCGACGTTTACCGACCGACAGATGAGTTACATTGTTCTAACAGACAGCACAATAGGCGTGTATCACGGTAGGGGGCTCATCAACGTACGATCTTTATAAGACATACTGAAAACTTGATCGTCATGTCACTCTTTGTCTACATCACAGAGGAATAACAGTTTCTTACACGTAATAATGATCATAGAAGACAAGAAAAAAAAAAAACTCACAAAGATAGATATGAAAAATTAAAAAAATGAGGAAATGTAGAGAGGCAATTGATATGTATATGTATTTAAGTCTAAAAGTGGAGAGAGGGCGAATAAAATCAGAAAGGAGACACTAATAGACGGAGAAAAGGGAGGAAGGTAGTTAATAAGGCAGACACATATACAGAGGGAAAAGAAAAGAGGAGACAGGCGGTGGGAGGGAGGAGGAAGGAGGAAGGAGGAAGAAGGAGACGAGAGAAAGAGAGAGGGAGAGAGACAGAGGCCAAAGGGAGAGGTATGGCGCTTCGATGTGGCTTTCCGTCTGTGTCTGTGTCTGTTTCACGCCACGATGTCAGCGAGGCGTCCCTTCCGCGGCGTTAAGGTGACCGCTGCTGACAAACATTACCGGGCGACACAGCACCTCACTTATACTCCGGCGAGAGAGAGAGAGAGAGAGAGAGAGAGAGAGAGAGAGAGAGAGAGAGAGAGAGAGAGAGATGGTCGTCTGCTTTTTTTGTCGCTTCGCCCATCCACTCAAACCAACACGCACTCACTTCTCAGCCTCTCTCCCTCCCTCCCGTACTTCCTTGCCCTCGCCCTCTACCCTCACCCCCACCCTTCCCTTCTCCCTCCCTCCCTCCCTAACCCTCTCCTACCCTCACTGCTTCCCTTACCCTCGCCCACCCTCCCTTGCCCTCTCCGTCCCTCCGTCCTTGCCTCTTCCTCTTTTTTTTTTCTTCTGCCTGTGGACGCATCATGCCTCACTCACCCTCACACTCACACTTGTCCTACCACTCACACTCATGTCCACTTTAGGGTTTGCTGCAGGTGCATGGCGTGTCGGGGTGAGGGAGTGCGTGCGTGTGTGTGTGTGTGCGTGTGTGTGTTAGAGAATAGCAAAAAATGTGGAAAAAAGTAGCGGAGGAAAGAAGCGAAACAAGAGAGACAGGCTAAATTTGCGATACTCAAATGAAAAAAAAACAAAAACCGGTCAGTGTGAGGCGGGAGAAAAAATGTGGAGATGAAAATTCCAAAAAGGATGAAAAAAGTAGCGGAGGAAAAAAGAGAAAACAAATTAGCATGAGAAAGAATAATTTTACGACATGCAAATGAAAAAAAATAACAGCAGAACGGTCAGTGTGAGACGGAAAGAAAAAAATGTGGTTATAAGAGTGAAACTGGGAAAATAGAGAAAGAAAAAAGGGAGACAAGTTAGCATGAACACTCCCTTGCTCCCTCTCTTCTCCCATCCTCCCCGCTAAAAAGACTATGCATATTTATACACCATGAGTATTATATGCACATGACGTTTTGGATTCATTCTCGTTTGTGGCCAGCGATGCATCAATATTGTTTTGGCCACACACACACACACACATACAAACGCACACACACAAACGCCCTAGCCCTTCCCAGCCCCTAGCAGACCCCAGCAGGAGGGCCCAGCGGGAGGGAGAGGGGAGGCAGGGAAGGGGAGTAGCGGCAGCGGCAGCAGAGTGACCCTCATCCCTGCTGTCAGGTTGGGCCGAGTGCCGCATTCACCGCGCCCCGAGACAATAGGGGGACTTTAACCCGGTCAATGAAAGGCTAAAAGCATTCCATCAGCTGTTGAATTCGGGGACACAGCACCGCAGGGACTGTCGCAATAAAACGTCCATCACCCAAACCAGGAACAATTAGGCCAGTAATCACGAGCCGCCGAGTCTTTTTTCAGCCTGAGCCTCCCGCCCAATCTAGTGAACAAACACAGATCAGCTTGTGAATACTCGATCAGCATCAACACCCGCGCGCCATCAGCACCAGCAGCACGCACCAACACCAATACCACCATCGCCTCCTGCACCGGCACCAACACCAATACCACCATCGCCTCCCCAACCAGCAACACCAATACCACCGTCGCCTCCAACACCTGCACCAACACCCAACACCAGCAGGAGGATAAGATCTAACCAGCAGCACGGTACAGCAATAGCGTTATATCCCCAACATCAACAAGACATCGACCCCAGCATCATCAACATCAACAGGAGGACAACATCAACACCAGCAGTGCCAATGTTATAACCCCAGGATTAACACCATATCAACGCCAGCAACACCAACTCCAGAAGCAGTTTATCACCAGCACCAGCACCAACACCAACTAACTAACCAAGCAACTTACCACCATCAATCAACCAAGCAGCCGCCCACCCATCCACCAACCACCAAGTACCATCAACACCACCAACACCAACAACAGAGTAGCACCAACGCCATTATCTACACCTAACAACGCCACGCTTAATTCTGTCCACTCACCTGCTCAAGACACAGGTATAACAAGCAAGCAAGCAGTCTCCTCACTCTCACACACACACCTGACACCCTGCAAACACCTGACTTCAGAGAGAGAGAGAGAGAGAGAGAGAGAGAGAGAGAGAGAGAGAGAGAGAGAGAGAGACAGACAGACAGACCGGTGACAGAGGGGCGCCAAGATGTGATCGAGAATTCGCGGTCAGGTGATAAGTGACGCCTCAACACCTGTTATTGGCTCGTCTCGTAATCCGCCTTGTATCCTCCGCAGGTGATATTTCTGGCGGTGTCGCGGGGTATAATCTGGCGTATGACAAGAATTACCGTCACCAGCCCGTTCTGGGACGGCGGGCCGGCCATAACGGGGACCAAGGCGACTTCTGAACTAAGGCGTGTCTGCGGGAGGGAGGAAGGGAAGACGGAAGGGAGGGGAGAAAGAAAGAAAGGGGAAGAGGTGTGTGAGATGGGATCAAAAAGAGGGAGGGAAAAGAAAGAGAAAACATGTCTGGGGTTGCCTGAAGGATGGTGAGAGTGAGAGAAAGGAAGGTGAGGGACTGAATGAGGAAACAGAAGAAGAAAGAGTGATAACATACGAGGGAAGAAAGTGAGGGGAGGAGGGGAAAGGAGAAAAAGAAAAAAAGGGAAGAGGCAGGAAAATGAAGAAAGGGAAGCAAAAATTTAGGCAAGTAGAAACGTGAGAGACGAAGAAAGGATAAAAACACGAAAGAAAGGGAGAGAAAGGAAGATGATGTAAGGAAAGGGAGATGATGGGTAAGGGAAAATCAAGGAGGAGGGAGAGAAAGAATCCATCGTTGAGGAAGGCACGAGGAGGAGGGGAGGAGAGAAGGAGGGAAGGAAAATCATCCTGCAAACACAAAGGAGAGAGAGAGAGAGAGAGAGAGAGAGAGAGAGAGAGAGAGAGAGAGAGAGAGAGAGAGAGAGAGAGAGAATAGAACAACGCCAATATCGGTTTATGTAATTTGATGAAGACTCCGCCAAATAAGAAGAACGTAATGTTGGCTGGCGGGCAGATTGGAGGGGAGAACTCTGACAAGGAAAAAGCAAATTGGCGAGAATAAAGAAAGACAAGAAAGACAGATCAACACGAAACAGACATCAGCCGCGAGGGAGGAAAATGTCATGCAGAATACAGACTGAAAAAAAAAAAAAAATATCATCATGAGAGAGAGAGAGAGAGAGAGAGAGAGAGAGAGAGAGAGAGAGAGAGAGAGAGAGAGAGAGAGAGAGAGAGAGAGAGAGAGAGAGAGAGAGAGAGAGAGAGAGAGAGAGCATTCTTCCTCCCTCCTCTCCATTCCTCCTACACCTCCTCCCCTCTCTCCCTCTCCTACTAATATTTCTTCCCCTTCCTATCCTTTCTTCCAATCCTCTCCCTTCCACCTACACCTCCACTCTTCTCTCCCTCTTCTTCTACTCCTTCTTCCCCTCCCTGACGACCCTCCTTCCCCTCCCCCCTTTTCATACAACCACTTCTTCCCCTCCTTACTAGTCCTACCCCCTCCTCTCCCTTCTTTCTGAGGGAGGAGGTGGGGCAGAGAGAGAGAGAGAGAGAGAGAGAGAGAGAGAGAGAGAGAGAGAGAGAGATGGATGGGTGCGTGATTAGGAGGGATGAAGGGACTACGAGGCGGGACAGAAGAAAAGGCTTGAAGGGCTGACGCGCGGAGGATGGGGCGCCGCGAAGGAGATTGATGGACGGAAGGATAGACCGGGATTAGAGGGAGAGAGGGATGAATGAAGCCCACGATGAACACGGAAAAGGGTGTGTGAGAGAGAGAGAGAGAGAGAGAGAGAGAGAGAGAGAGAGAGAGAGAGAGAGAGAGAGAGAGAGAGAGAGAGAGAGAGAGAGAGAGAGACGAGGGGAAGATGGAAGGGAAACTGACTTATGTAAAAGGTATGGAAATGAAATCGTCAACCAATCGGACACAACTGCAGTAAAAAGAAGGAAAAAAGGAAGAATGTAAAGGAAAAGATACACAAAAAGATTACTTATTTGTTTTCTTATATATTCATTTATTAGTTTATCACGTGTTTTTTTTATTTTATTTACATGAGAACACTTGTTTGCTGTTTCCCATACCATGATTCCTTCGCATCTATTATAACTGATTACAAGTTGACCTCACACAGCAAGCGAATGTATTAATAAGCAACTAAACGCATAGAATAATAAGCAAACAAGCAAGAACTCCATAAGTCAAGCAAGTAAAGAAGAAAACAAGAGGAATCACGTAAACAAGGAAAGAAGACAGGAAGAAAACAGTAAAAAAGCAAGAAAAAATGGAGCAAACAAGGAATCAAGCACGAGAGAGAGAGAGAGAGAGAGAGAGAGAGAGAGAGAGAGAGAGAGAGAGAGAGAGAGAGAGAGAGAGAGAGCAGGAACTTCTTTCATCACTCTTGCTGAAAACTGGCAGAGGCGGTGAAATTGATTCCTTGGTACATCAGCACAGAGTCGTGAGTTATCGTTTCCGCCTCGTGTTGCTTCTGAGTTATGGGCCGCAAGTTGTTCTATTATCGTGATTTACTACAGTGTTACCGGCTCAGGTGCACGGGTGGGGGGGGGGGGGGGGGACTGGTGGGGATGTACGGGGTGTAGAAGAAGAGAGAGAGAGAAAGAGGGGAAGGTGTATAAAGTAGGGAGACGAGGTGGTAGAACGGATAGGGAGGGGAAAAGGGATTAATTGAAGAGAGAGAAAGAGGGAGAGATGAAGGTGGAGGGGAGAAAAGGATGCAGAACGAGTAAGGAAGGGAAAAGGGATAGAAGAAGAGGGAGAGAGGGGAAAATGGTGATGGTAGAAGGGAGAGTAAGGAGGGAGAATAAATTGGAAGGGGGAAAAGGGGTTGAAGAAGAGGGAGAGAGGGGAGAAGGTATAGATAGAGAGGGGAGATGGGGAGAAAGGATACTGGAAAATGGGAGAGAAGGGAGAAAGCGTAGGTATAAGGAGGGAGGGTGGTAGAACGGATAGGAAGGGATAGTAAAATAAGAAGAGAGAGGTGAAGAAAGCGAAAGGGAGGTGTGGGTGGAAAAAAAGAGGTTGCAGTAGAAGGTAAAAAAAGTGAGAGATGAAGTGAGGAAAGGTGTATGAGAAGGGAGAGAAGGAAGGAAGAGGGGAGTTATGAGGTAGGGAGGGGAGCATAGCCAGGCGGGGGTGTAGCGGTGGGAAGAAGGGGGTGTAAAATTAGGGGGTGCAGGAGGGTCGGTGTTGGTGCTAATTCTTCGTCGCGGATTGATTTCTGGCAGCAGGCGTGGAGCGAGCAGAGTCAGGTGGAAAACACAGGTTCCTTAATGTGACTCCATGTGCGCGTGTTGACGGGTATGTCCTGCCGGGTGGGGAAGGGAGGCACGTGTGTATGTATTCATGTTGTGTATGTATGTATGTATATGTACCGTAGGCGATGACTGGTTCTCTGAAGTTAGGAAATAATATAGTGATGTGTTCCCTGTATTCTGTGTGATAAATTAGATTGTTTGAGAGTAAAGAGAATCAAGTTGAATTTGTTGAATAAAATGCTGTTGTCTGTTTGTGTATTTTTGATGCACGCCAGTAGAAAAACATGTCATTTATGATACTGACCTTAAATTTAAACGCATATACCTCATCTTTAGCATACACAGAATTTCCAATATCGGTTGTGATAGAGGAAAAAAGGAAAGTTTGGGTAATGGAAAATCTAAGTAAATAAGTCCCACTGTTAAGTAGTAAGAAAAAAAAGCTTCTCATGACAAAACAGGAATACTTACATTAATAAGAATCAAGCTGGACATAAATCAAAGAACCAGAACACTTTCACAAACTGAATAACCCCCCCAAAAAAATCTCGTTAAGATGAAGAAAATGTGAATCGGACTAACAGGAAAAAAAAACTTTCATCCCTGGTACGTAGATTTTTTCTCGTGGTTTCTGGGTGGGAGGTGTTTATATTTATCCTTACTGGTAGCAAGAGTGGAGTGAGGGAGGTGGGAGAGGGGGAGGGGTGCTGTTTTGGAGGAGGCAGTGAAGAGGGCGAGGTAGCGACAGTGATGGGTGGTGGTTCGTGTAAAATGGTGGTGGTGGTTGTCAGTGGTATTATGTGGTGAGCGTTGTGGTGAGGAGGTGGCTATAGGTGATGAGTATAAAATGGTGGGAGTGGCTGTGAGTTCATGGTATAGGAAAGGTGAGTGATGGTGGTGAGTGATGACGGTGAGGGTGGTGATGATGTGGTTTGGAATGATGATAATGGTGCACGGCGAAAGTAACGAGGTGGTTATGGTGTTGGTGATGATGCATGGTGGTGGATTGACTATGATGGTGGTGATGGTAGGTGGTTGTAGTGATGGTGTCTCTCCTTCCTTTACTTCTCTCCTCACTTATCTATTCTTCTTTTAATCATTCCCTTCTTATAATCTTTCACTTCATCTCTTTCTCATCTTACTCTTCCATCTCTGTTCCCCCTTCCTCTCCAACATACTGTTTTCCCTCTTTTCTCTTTCCTGTTTCCCACTGCTCTTTCCTTCCCTCACTCTTTCCTATCATTCCTCATTCTGCCATCATCATCCGTTTTTCTCTTTCCTTCTCTTCCTTTTTCCTCTCATCTTTCTTTTCCTGTCGTCTCATTCTTCTCTATCCTATCTCCATTCCTCTTCTCCACCTCTTCTTCCCCCGTATCCACCCATCTCCCCATCACTGTTCCTTATTCACTCCCATATTTTCATCATCTCCCATTGCCTCCCTTCTTTCCTCAGCCCTTAAACTCCCTAACTCCACCCTTCATTCTTTTCTCCTTTCCCCTTCTCTCCCTTATCATCCTCCTCTCGCCATTATCCTTCCCCTCCTCTTCCTCTCTCCTCTCCTCCCCTCCTCCTCCCCTTATCTCTCTCTTTCCTCACTCAGTGCGTCATTCGTCTGTGCGTATATGTTTGTTTATACATATGTTTGTTTGTACTTGTTTGTGGTTGTGGACTTGTTGCGTACTTTTGATGATTATTATTGTTGTTATCATTAGTGCTATTATTATTTTATATTATCATTTTATTATTATAATTATTATTATTATTATTATTATCATTAACATAACACCAATCAATTAAGAGTGTGGATACTACCGACAACTAAGGTTACTTGTGGAAATATACAAAACTCTCTCTCTCTCTCTCTCTCTCTCTCTCTCTCTCTCTCTCTCTAACACTATCATGGAACGGATTAAAAAGCACAAGCTACAGAGAGGAGCAAGACCGAGGCCAAACAGAGGAGTAGGAAAAACAAACACCCCCCCCCAAAAAAAAAAAAACGTGAAAAGGAAATAAAAAAAAGTAAAAGAGAGAAAAAAAAAACGGTAAAAACTCCGGCGCGCCATAATCACCACGACAACAGGCCGGCCGGGAGGGTATTAAGCTAACGAACTTGTCAATCACTCGTTGCCAGCGCTCTCTCTCTCTCTCTCTCTCTCTGATGGCTGTACATTTGGAGATAAAACAAGAAAAAAAATGGTGATAGTTTACATAGTTATCAGATTATTTCAAAGTTCAAGTCTATTTTCCTTTTTTCTTTAGTGGTAGTAGTAGCAGTTGTAGTAGTAGTAGTAGTAGTAGTAGTGGTAGTAGAAGTAGTAGTAGTAGTAGTAATGGTTGTAGTAGTAATAGTAGTAGTAGTAGTAGTAGTGTGTGTGTGTGTGTTTCATCACCTGTCCCATTAGGTGAGTGGGTCTCGCGGGACAGTCGTGTATAGGTAAGGAAGCGAGTGTCAATCATCGCTGAGGCTGTGCTAGAAAAGGGAGCGAAGGAACAGTTTTTCATATCTATTAAGCTTTTATTACTTCTTTTAACTTTGTGATGTCCCTTTTCCCTCGCTTTCAACCTCCTCTTTCTCTCTTCTATTTATCTCTGACTGTCCCTTCTCCTTCCTATGCTATGCTTTTGCTCCATTTAGCTGCGTATCCGAGTACTGTGTCTGTGTTGGGATTGTTTTTCTTCCTCACTCCATTTATTCTTCTTTTTGTCACCCTCCCACTCATCCTCGTACTATTTTCCATCTCCATTTTCTATCGCGAGTCTGTACCATATGAGTTTTTTTCATTTTCCTTTTTCCATTTTCTTTTCCTTTTCTCCCTACCCTTTTTTATTTCCCTGTTCTGTTTTCTCGTACCGCTTCTGTGTTCTGGTTTCTCCTAGCTGCTCCTGCATATCCACTCTTCTTTTCCTCCATAGTATGTTTCCCTTCTTTATTTTTCTCTTTATCTTTCCTCCCCCACTTTCTTTAATGTCAAATTCCTCTCCATGTCTCTTTCATTAAGTCCTTTTCCCTTTCCTCATCCTTCTAACATTTTTCTTTCATGTATTCTTCTACGTCTCATGTTTCGGCTTTTCACTCTTTTTTTCTCACACATTTCCTAATCAAAGTTTTCTGTTTATTTTACTTATTTTACTCTGTTCTTCTTTCTCTTTCACTACACTCCCTCCACTTGGCAGTAGAAGGCACCACCCCTACCACCTTCACCGCCACCATCACCACCGCCGCCGCTGCCTCACCCTATCTCACCATTGCACAATCACTGTCAGTCATCAAAGGAACGATTAATGAGGCTGTTAAAGATACACAAGTGAGGTGCAATAATACCCCCCGCCCCTCCTTACCTTACCTCACCTGCCTTTCATACCTGGAGGCGTGGGCTGCTTCTCTCTCTCTCTCTCTCTCTCTCTCTCTCTCTCTCTCTCTCTCTCTCTCTCTCTCTCTCACCTGTGTCCTTTCTACCGTGACCCAGTAAATGGCGGCGTCGGAGAAGATAATCTAATGGAGAGTTTTATTTACCGAGCGTGAGGCGAGTCATAATGTCTTGTTAGCCGCGTCTCAGCCGTGCATAAAGGCGGAGGCGGCCGAGGCTTTACCTGCCGCGCCCTATCCCAGGTGATGCTTCCTGATGAGCCATTCAGGTAAGGCCACTCCACCGCCGCCGGGTGATAAACAAACTTAGACGAGAAGAAAAGAGGATGACAAGTTTTCTGATGATGATGATGATGGCTAGATTATAATGGAGGAGGAGGAGGAGGATCTTGGGTGGATGGATGGACGGATAGAGGCTGGTGGTGGTGTTGGTGTTGGTGGTGGTGTGGGAATATGATGGTGGTGACTGAGGCTGGTGATGATTGTTATTGCTGTTGTTGTTGTTGTTGTGGTGGTGGTGGTGGAATAAGTGGAATTTAGAAGAAAAAAAATATAAGAAGGAGAAGGCAGGAATAATAGGAGAAGCAGGAGGGGTTAGATAAGAAGGAGGAGGAAGAGAAGGTGAAATAGGAATAGGAGGAGGAGGAGCAGAAGGAGGAGGAGGAGGAGGAGGAGGAGGAGGAGGAGGAGGAGGAGGAGGAGGAGGAGGAGGAGGAGGAGGAGGAGGAGGAGGAGGAGGATAACTGAGGAACAATAAAATGTGGAGGAGGAAAACAGAAGACAAAATATACACCTGTTCTCTCCTCATCTTCCTCCTCCTCCTCCTCCTCCTCCTTCCTACATACCTCCTGGATGTAGACACGACTGTAAAAACCTGTAAACAAAGACCTGGGAAGCGGGTGTTGAATTTGCTAACCTTGGATTCTGATGGTTTAATTAATGTTGTTTTTTATCCTCCATCACCTGTAAATTACTTAAGGTGTCCAATATTTTATCACTATTGTATTCCTTTATCACTCTACTGTGTGTGTGTGTGTGAGTGCTGCGGGATTTTTTTTTTTCGTTCGTCTTCAAAATTCGTAAGTCAGTAAAGTTTGGGGCATTCTGTTATATTTGTAGTAATTAATTTTTCTTCTTGTGATGCAAAAAATATATATATGAAAAGATATGTATATTAAGTGAAGGTTCCGCTCCTTTTTTTTTCTTCTTTAAATGTGAATATATATTTTTTCTTAGCAACATTTGATATCCAGCCAACACCGAATCGTATAATGATGTCGAAACCCCGTCCTTGTTCTGGCCAGCCGATACACCATTGTTTATTTAGCGTTGTAATGGAACGTGTTGGCGGTTGGGGGGAGGGGGGGAGAGAGAGGGGGGAGGTGGTGGTGATAGGAGAGGTTGTGGAGAAGGAAAACTGGCCCTGCCCGAAGCATATGAGAGAGAGAGAGAGAGAGAGAGAGAGAGAGAGAGAGAGAGAGAGAGAGAGAGAGAGAGAGAGAGAGAGAGAGAGAGAGATGAAAGAAGAGGAGAGGAGGAGGAGGAGAAAGGGGAGGTTGCCAAATCACTGTTTCTTTGACGGAGACCGAGCAACAACAACCCTCCTTCCTCCTACCCTATCTCCTCCTCCTCCTCTTCCTCCTCCTCTTCCTCCTCCTCCTCCTCCTCCTCCTCCTCCTCCGCCTCCTCCGCTTCGCCCACAAGAGGGATGGCGTGGGCGGGTGATACTGTCCTCCCGCGTCACGACTCAGCGGGTCGCCGACAGTAACAGTAATCGCAGTAATTTAGGTAACACAGGAGGAGGAGCTCAGGTGGTGGAGGGGGGGAGGGAGGTAGCTAAGGTGATGGGGTGAAGAAGGGTGGAGGATGGTATAGGGAACTGGTGGAATGGGGAAGGGTGGAGAAGGTGCGTATGGAAGTGAAAGGGAGAAAGAGAGATGGGTGAAGAAAGAGGGAATGAGAGTAGGGTACAGTGGGGAAATGGTATTGGAGGGGGGTAGAGTTTGGGAAAGTTGAAGAAGGGTAGAGAAAAGAGTGAGTAATTCCAGTGAGGGGGGCGTGAAGGGTAAGGCTTAGGGAGGGGGAAGTAGGGGAAAGGGAAGCAATGGCGGTAGGGGAAGGTTGGGGAAGGTGTAGTATGTGGTAGTGGTTGTAGAGATGAGAGAAGGATGGGGAAGTAGTAGGTAGAGGTTGGAAGGGGAGTGTATATATGATGGTTGTGACGGTGACGGCAGTGTTTTTTTTTTTTGTGGTGGTGACTGTGATGGTGGTGATCGTTGAGATGAGAGGAATATGTTTTTGGCGTCTATGCACAGTTCTATTTTTATTTTCTAATGATTACCTTTCATCCATGTTATTTTCATTTTTATCTCCCTACCTTTCTTCATATTTTTTTTCTTTTTCCTCATTCATATTTTATTTCTCTTACTTTTTTTCTTTTTATTGTTTCTTCCAACCGTTCTTCCTTACATATATACGTTTTCTTTCGTATTTCTATTGTATTGCCCAAAATATTTCCTCTTTCCTTTTTACTGTACACATAGACGTCTACTTTTCCACTTGGCCACAAACACTTATTTACTGTAGCAACATGAACACCTTTATCAAACAAGCAACCGACGTAAACATATTCTCTCTCTCTCTCTCTCTCTCTCTCTCTCTCTCTCTCTCTCTCTCTCTCTCTCTCTCTCTCTCTCTCTCTCTCTCTCTCATTCTAACCCCACAGAAACACAAAAAAACGTACTAAACTGGAGTGGGAAGCGCGGGAGAGAGGAGAGAAGGGAGGAAGAGAAACGAATAGGAGAGAGAGAGAGAGAGAGAGAGAGAGAGAGAGAGAGAGAGAGGAGCGACATTCATTTAACGCCGCGATCCATATCAATCAATGTGCATAAATATCTGACACGTTAATAGCGAGTGTAAGACGAGTGTTGGATAGTGACTCCCCGGGGGACGAGGGGGGAAGGGGCGGGGGCGTCCCAGGGGAGGGGGGAGGCGAGGCGCGAGGATGAGGAAAGAGAGTGAGGGGAGAGGGAGAGAGGGAGAATGAGAGAAACGACAGGCTTTTGTAGAGACGAGTAGACATGTAGAGAGAGAGAGAGAGAGAGAGAGAGAGAGAGAGAGAGAGAGAGAGAGAGAGAGAGAGAGAGAGAGAGAGAGAGAGAGAGAGAGAGAGAGAGAGAGAGAGAGAGAGAGACCCTGGCATACATATATATCGAGTAGGCATAAATTTTGGAGGAGGAATAAGGGAGAGAACGAGGAGGAGGAGAAGAGAAAAGGAATGAGAGGAAGTGTTTGTGTATATACTAACATACTAACTTAGACGAGAGAGAGAGAGAGAGAGAGAGAGAGAGAGAGAGAGAGAGAGAGAGAGTGTGTTCAGATAATAATAAAAAAAGGAGGTGGTGATTGGTATAAGGAAGAGGAAGAAGTAGATCAGTTAGAATGGACGTTCGTATATATTTAGTGTTGTCAAAGGAATGAAGAGGGATTAGGAGGTTAGTTTTGGCAGGGTCAGGCAGGGGACGAACAAAAAGAGGCAGGGGAAAAGCAGGCAGAGGCAGGGGAGAAGCAGGCAGAAGCAGGGAAGCAGGGAGGAAAAAAAGGGAACTGGGGATGGAGAGGAGGAGGGGAAGAGTAGCAAATTGGAAGTAAAATAAGTGCCAATCAGACAAAGTAGAGAGAGAGAGAGAGAGAGAGAGAGAGAGAGAGAGAGAGAGAGAGAGAGAGAGAGAGAGAGAGAGAGAGAGAGAGATTAATAGTATAATATTGATCAGTAAGCAGCGAGTGGCCTTTGTGCATTGGGGATGAAGAAGAAAAAACATGGCTGGATTCCCTGATGCTGGCAGACGTCTGAGGATCAAGTGCCTTAACGCTAAGTACATGTGTATTGTCTTTGAATCTCCCAATAATTATAAGGCGAAAGCGGTAATAAGTTCAGGTTGATATTCAGAACAAATGGAATATTAATTTTAGTGAAGCTTAACTATTACCGACTTTTATTTTCCTTTCCTATACATCAGATTGAATGCAGTTACTAAAGCCTAAGTTATATTAAATACTGGATTTATTTTACTGTTATATAACAAGAATTCACTCAAGCGAACACGTCACATCTGCAGCACACCAGTCACACCTGCGCTCGTCAAACAGGTGTTGATTAGTCTTGTGTTACGTGAACGACAGAGAACGGATGATAGGCGTTTGAAAGATGAGAAATTTTAAGAAACGAAGAAAATTTGGAATAGAGAAGGCGATTTTGAAATACCTTAAACCATTGAAAGTAAAATTGCAGTGGATGATACAGGGTCATACTGGTTCTGGGAAAGGGAGAAAAGAGACAGGAAAGAGAGGGAGAAAGAAGAAACATGAAAAAAATGGAAAAGAAAGAGTAGGAGTACGTGGAAAGAAAGGAGTGGGATAAGAAATGAAGAAACGGAGGAAGCAAAGGGAAAGGAATGAAGAGTGAAAGCGAACACCCGTAGAAAATGAGAGGAAAAGGGAGAGGGGATGACGCCTAGATGAGGGTGAAGGGAAGATAAGGGAGAAAAAAATAGAAGATTGAATTGAAGGACAGTAGAGCGAGGGTGATGGCTGATGAGAGAGAGAGAGAGAGAGAGAGAGAGAGAGAGAGAGAGAGAGAGAGAGTGTTGGGAGGACTATGGATACTATTAGCCAACGAGGGAGGGACTGCAGATAAAGGGAGGCAAAAAAAAAAAAAAAAGGAAAAAAGACAAGCGATAAAGAAAATGGAATGAAAGGAAGGGAAAGAAGAACAAACAGGATGGAGAAAAAGAGGAGAAAGAAAACAATGAATATTAATGGAAAAGAGAAGAGAGAAGGGGAAGTAAAGAGAGTAAAGGGGAAGAAGGAAAGGAGGAAGGGAAAGAAGAGGAAGGAAAGCGAAAGAAATGAGAAAAGGAAGAAAAAGAGCATAAAAATGAGAAAGAATAGTAATTGTAAGGGAAAAAAAGAGAAGAGGGAAAATAAAGAGGAAGGGGAAGAAAAGGAAGGTGTGGGGAAAGAAGAAGGGGAAGGGGAAAGGGAGTAGGGGAAGGGGGGCTCCCAAGAGGCAACAGCTGGGTCATGTTACTCTGGCAAGTCCTCTCCCCTGCTGCCGCCGCCCCTGGGTCCCCTTCGGCCTGTCTTTCCTCCGAGCCCTGAGTCAACACCGCTACCAGACCACACACGGGGCCCGGGCACGCCACGCATTCCACGCCACTCCACGCACGCCAGGTTTGAGGTCATATCACTGCATGCCACGCCGTCACGCCTCCCTATGCCAAACTATGCTACTTACATTACTAAATAGTCCACACCTAACCTAGAGATGCCAAGCCACTCCACGCCACGCTATGTTTGATGTCATTCCACAGCATACCACTTTGAACCACATCATGCCACACCTAGCCACGCCTTTCCATGCCGAACTATGCCACTCACGCTACTCCACGCCATGCCAAGGAATGTTAGATACGGCAAAGAGACAAATCAAGAACCGAAAAGGATAAATGTTTGACAAATTGTTGAGGCACTCCAGGCCATGCTACGTCAAGCCACGCCTTCACTACAAGACTGAAAGCAGAGTCATGAAAAAGCCATCCCACGCCTTCCCTTGTACCTGTTTTTTTGGTTACCTTTTAGACTTTTAAATTAATGTTCGCGTTCGGGCCATATTCTGAAACATTTGAAAGCATACATACCCTCA
The DNA here is from genome assembly GCF_024679095.1 of Eriocheir sinensis. Classification (NCBI taxonomy): domain Eukaryota; kingdom Metazoa; phylum Arthropoda; class Malacostraca; order Decapoda; family Varunidae; genus Eriocheir; species Eriocheir sinensis. The sequence goes on from NC_066516.1 coordinate 15,898,392, forward strand.
TTTGGTAAGGCTTTGGGAGAGGTTGTGTTGGTATTTCCATGGGTATTTTCATGAGCCTAGCGATAGTTTGACAAGACTCTGCAATATGAATCTGAAAAGCACTTATGAGAACCCGATTAATCTCCCTTGTTGCGTTTGAAAATTTGTTGTGAGAGCCGAAAGCGTCTGAGAATATGGGACTGATCACCACCTCCACCTCTACCTCCACCATCACCACATCGCCTTGCTCCGCCCCTTCCATCAACGCGGCGCCTCAGGTCATTCATCCATTGAGCCGCATAAAGAACTTTGACGATTAAGATTAAAAATGACCTGTTTCGTAGTGATAAAGTGATCCTACAACTTGGTATTAGCTCGCGTGTTAATGCCTCCAAACTTTTCATAAAGAAGCATTAAAAAACAATAGAAAACTACGTACAACATTAGCTCCCTCGGGACTCGATTTACGCATTATTTATTTTTCCTCGTTTTTTTTTTCTTATCGAGTGAGTCAGAATTGAGACGCCTCGAAAACTTTAGCTAATCGTTGTTTTCAGTTTCTTTTATTTCCCTCGTTCCTTTGCGTTCTTTGAGGTTATCCTTACACATGTATTTTATTGTTGTTGCAAGAATGTTTAAATAGTTGAACAGAAAATAAGTTAGTTTGAATTTTAAAGGAAAGAGATCTAAGCAGTTTCCATTATTAGTTAGTACACATTAACTACAAAGGAAATTAAATACGATAATAAGAATACAATGAATAGGAGAGCTTTTCCATCTTAATTCATGTGTCACGGAGGTCAGTAGTCCACCTCATTTGCTGTAGTTTATATACCCTTCTCTCCTATTGTTACTTAAATCATTCTAAATCGTTGGTGTCAATCATAGCCATTTCCCAAGCCACATGAGTCGGGAAAACAGCGTAACGCATTCCTTTCAAGCAGCAGAAAATGGCTCCTTCATCCAAACAACTGTATCTCACGGACGTGGAGGACGAAAAAATGAATAAAAAAAGATAAAAAAAAGTTCTGAGTGAAGAGACACGCATCCTGAACGTCCTGCCGTCGATCGGAAATCCATAATAAGATAATCAAGCGTAATTAGGAAACATCTGGTGCTTTGAGGCGGTGAAAGGAAGCGTTTGGGTCCTCGGCGTGGCGGCAGGAAGGAGGAGGAGGGCGGAAGGGGTGGGAAGGGTGCACCTCTTTTTAGGGGGCACGAGGAAGGAGAAAGGGAGGAAGGGGGTAAGGGGAACACCTGCCCCTTACCTGTGTGTCTCCCAGCAATCACCCCTTGCCCATTAAGCACTACAGTGGGAAGATGGAGGGTGGAGAAGGGGGAGGAAGGGGAGGTATGCTGCCTCACCCACCCCTCACCTGGTGCGTATGCTCACCTGCCTATACCTTCCCCCTTCCCCCCATCCTCTCCCCACCCCCCCAGCCCTACTCAATCACCCTTTCCCCATTAAAATCTATAAACTCACCGACCATTACAGACTACCATGACTTACTGCAGCTCAAATAGACCCCTTCCTCTTCTACTTTACTCCCCCCTACTTAACCCCCTACCCCCTACCTACCGCGTCCTTTCTCCTTTACTTCCAGTCCCCTCCTTACCCCCCCTTTTCTCCTTTACCCCCACCCCTTCCTTCCTTACCCCCGTTCCACCCTACGTACCCCTTCTCCAACCCTAAACAGGACAATAACAAAGTCGAGACGCCACAATAGGGACCAAAGGAGGAGAGAAAGAAAACTCAATCTTATACTTCACCAATTCTGTCACCCCCTCCCCATCCTCCCTCCTCCCCCCACCCCCTTCCACACAAGCCACCCACCCACCGATTTTCTTCCCACTCGGAGTAATTTGCGTAACCTTGATAAGTTAAACAGCTTGATGAGTCTATAATTGCCAGTCCCGTTGAGTTTGAGAAGCATTATTCGAATGATCTGTCCGCCTGTCCGTCTCTCCTCCGTCCGTCCATCCGTTATGCTATCTGTCCTTCTGTCCGATGCTTCTGTCTGTTCGTGGTTCAGTTCATCCATTCGTCTGTGCGTCTGTCTGGTCAAGGTCTTGTGTTTGTCAGTCTCCTGCTGCTGCGCCTCGTAAGAAAATGATGAGGGTGGTGCACTTATTATTCTCTCTCTCTCTCTCTCTCTCATTTATTCCCTCACTTAAGCTCCTTCATGTACTCCCCCTTCCCGCCACCATTGTTCCTCACCACCTCAACACGTCGCTCCCCGTCCCTGATTTCCTCATCCTGAAAGCGCGCATAATGCACTTCTTCGGAATTTATCACACCCTTGAACGGGGATTTACGGCGCACACACAAACACACACGCCATTATTTTTCTCGCCTCCCGGAATGACACGATTTATGCGTCATTCCGAGTCTCGTATCGTTTATTTTTAACCCACAATGTGTACTCTGATTACCCTTTCTCACCGTCTCCCTCTCTCACTCTCACTCTTTCTCTCTCCTTTCCCTTCATTTACGTTCCTTCCTCCATATGTCAGCGTTGTAATTAATTTCGTTAAATTTTCCTCGTCTTCCTTCTGCTGTTTTACTTTGTAGCCATTGTAACTTTCTCTCTCTCTCTCTCTCTCTCTCTCTCTCTCTCTCTCTCTCTCTCTCTCTCTCTCTCTCTCTCTCTCTCTCTCTCTCTCTCTCTCTCTCTCTCTCTCTCTCTCTCTCACACACACACACACACACACACACACACACGCACACGCGCACACACACGCACACACTAGCGGCGTCAGTCAAAGCAAAGGTCAGCCTCCCCACAAACGGATCGTCCATGCAAATCAAGGTATACGTAAGCGTGAATGGGAAAAGACTCGCTCACCTGAACCACACAACGCACGCTCATTGAACCTCACCTGCTTGATAGAACCCACATTACTCCTGGTTCTCCTTCCTCACAGAACCCATCACGCTCTCAGAATCTCCGCTCCTTGATAGAACTCACATTATACCTGGTTCTTCTTCCCTATATAGAACCCATTATTTCCTTTTTTTTTCTATTCGCACCGACAATTTTCCTGTTTACCTGTTCAATATAACTTATGCTTACTTATTTTTCAATTTACCATCTTGTTTATCTTTTTTTTTTTTTTTTACAGCAGAGGAGTCAGTTCAAAGGCTTAAAAAAATTAAACAAATGTGAAAAAAAAGCCCGCTACTCACTGCTCCTAAACGACAGAACCTACACTTTCTCAAGTTCACGTAACCCACAGTTCTAATACTGCTACTAAGAGATAGATGTAGAACCCACAACTCGCTCTGGTTATCTGTCCCAGGAAACACACTCTTCCCTGGTTATCTATGCGACAGAGCCAATACTCATGTTCATATATATATATATATATATATATATATATATATATATATATATATATATATATATATATATATATATATATATATATATATATATATATATATCGATTACTCTCTTCTCTTTGATCAAACTCACGACTCGCTTTTGTTTCCCAGCTTCATAGTACTCAGGATTACCTTAGTTCTATAATGTCACAAAACCCATACTCTCTTCAGTTCACTTACTAGCTAGAACCCACGACTGCCCTTGCCCGCCCCAGCCTCAGAACCCACGCTCCTCCGGGTCCATTGAATTCCCAGGGCCTTGTCGGAGGGCCACGCGCCGCTGTCCCTGCGCGGCGAGCCTCCATGTCCGACGGCGGGTGGTGTATTTAATGTCATTTGGGCAACCCGCTTCTCCTCTCCTGTCCTCCTCCTCCTCCTCCTCCTCCTCCTCCTTTTCTCATCCGTATCCTTCTCCTCTCTTTTTTTACCTATTCAGATTCCATGTCCTATTTTCTTCCTTCGTTTTCTACCTTCTCTTCTCCCTCTCCTTTATTTTTTTTCCTTGTTGATTAGTTTTAACTGGTCTCGCATTAGTTTATTCTTCGTCTTTCTTTTCTTCTTTCTTTGTTTTACTATTCTTAGTTTCTCTTTCAACTCTTGCCAACGCTTATGAATCCACAAACAAACAAGAAAGCAAATAGATGGATTGAAGGATATACACACACACACACACACACACACACACACACACACACACACACACACACACACACACACACACACACACACACACACCATCGGTACGGAAGAAAATGGAGTTGTCTTGCCGAACATGGCTCGGAGGGACACCCGCTGGTAGGCTGCTGGTGTCTGGCTCTCATAAATTCTCCCTCCCTGACCGCCGGTTCGTGTCCTCGCGCGTAAGTGCATTTGCGTCCCACACCCCGGTAGCGGCGAAATGGCCCCAATGTGATTAAGCATACCCGGTGCCCTTGCCTGTTAGAGTGATCCGCGGTTTTGGTGGTGATGGTGGTGATGGGTGGTGGTGGGTAATGAAGATGGGTGCACGGAGTATTTTCCTCATCCTCTCTTTCCTTCTCTACTTAATTTCGTATAACCATTCTATAGACGAGACGAAGGTGGAGTTTGGGTGTATAAAGTATTTTTAATGGGTTAATTGAGATGCATAGATATTTTTTGTTTCCTCGTGAATTGGTGATGGTGATGTTTGGCATAATATTGTAATGTTCCCTCATATTGTTTTCTGTCTTTCTTCCCTGTTCCATTACCATCCACTTATACTTCTCACCCATTTCCCTTTTGTCACCTCTTTTCTTCCCTATCCCATTGCCATCCATTTATCCTTTTCAACCGTCTTCCTTTCTATCGTTAACTTTTCATTTGTATCTCCCTGTGCCCTCCTCCATGCACCTCTACTTTCCTCCACTCCCTTATCACCAACATCTCACAAGTAAAAATAAAGAGGACAGCAGTAACTCATTCTCGGTGGTGCTCCTCCTCCTCCTCATAACCCGCCCTCAGGAATTCCAGGTAAGCGAGGGAATCAATTTTCGTCATTCGGACATTAATTAGCGGCCTAAAATGCCTGGGAATATTTTTTTCCTGGTGACGCACAGCGGGACGGGAGGAGGAAAAAAAAGGGTCGAGGGTAACAGTGAAATATGCGACCGACATCTTTTCCTCCTCCTCCTCCTCCTCCTCCTCCTCCTCTCCCCAAACAAACGGAGTTATAGAGGTAGGAAAGGAAAGATTGGTGTGGGTTGTGTGGGTGTGGCTGAGAGAGAGAGAGAGAGAGAGAGAGAGAGAGAGAGAGAGAGAGAGAGAGAGAGAGAGAGAGAGAGAGAGAGAGAGAGTTAAATAGTTTTCTTGTCTTTTACTGCTCTGTGTCTCGTTATTTGTAGTATTATTTTCTCTTATCCAAATCGTTGTCGTCACCGTTTTGGGATCGAGCAGTACCGCCGTCACAGTGTTTCATTCTGTGTGCCAACGTGTGTAAGAGTAAAGAATGTAAGTACTGCAAGAAATTACCCCCGCATGACATCCTGACGTTTGCTTCCTCGCTAAAACCCTTCACTTATTCTTCATCACTTAAGGTTAATGAATGAGTGGACGATCTAATGATGCAATTTTATTATTATAGAGAAGTACGAAGAATTTTTTTTTTTCGCGTATTGTGGCTCACAGACTGTTGGGCGGCCCTGACTCCGAGCTCAAGATGCATCGCCGTCCTGGCTGACAACATAATTATGAATGATGATTAAAAGATTGACTTCTGCCTTATTTATTATTTCTTAATGTGTCATGCAACGCCAGCGGTCAACAAACTCTCTCATGACTAACTGTTTTTGCCGAGAAATCGTGGTAACTCTGTTTAGATGCACTCGACGGAGTTTTTATAAATGTTTTATTTCTTATTTGTTTATTTATTTACCTAGTTGCTCAATTTACAGATTAAAATGTATCGTTATGTCAAAGTTGTTGTTGCTATCATGTTAGTATTGATGAGGACACTGTATATATTGAATGTGTCATTTGTATATTTATCTGTACAACATTCAAGTCACGGATGATCAGTTTATTCTTATTTTTTTTCTCCTATTTAAGATTTCTCATCACCATTACTTATTTGTACTTACTGCACTCTTATGCCTTTATATGAGCGTGTACACCTATTTTTTTTTTTCTGTATGTATATATTGGCTGTTCAATCATATTTTATTTCCCTCAGTATTCTCGTATTCATTAACTGATTCCTTCGTCTCTCTTTTCATTTTTCGTTTTTCATTTAGCATTCGTGTTAATATTTATTATTCTGTAATCCCAACCACGTGACAGTAAGCTGCATTGGGGGTGGCGGGCGACATCTGGCGGAGGGAGGCTGTGTGTGTATGTGTGTGTGTGTGTGTGTACCTGGCGGCTGACATACCAGGTGGGCAGAAGGTCACACGAATTATTAAGGAGGGCCACGATAAGGGCGCCGGTGTTGTGATGGCGGCGACAGTGACGGTGGTAGTGGTGGTGGTGGTGGTGGTGAGTGTTATGGAGGGACTCTATGTAAGTGTTTGGCTGTGTTTTTTCAGTAGTAGTAGTAGTAGTAGTAGTAGTAGTAGTAGTAGTAGTAATAGTAGTAGTTTTTGTTGTTGTAGTTATGTTGTTATTGCCGTTGAGGATGTCTATTTGTTTCTGCAGTACTCGAAGCTAATGGTGACGATGATGCTGACAGGTTTGGTGACAAGCATCGGGAGCATAACCTGTTTTGAAGGCTGGTCTTTAATCGGAACGCTTTTAAGGAAGGATGACTAAGCATATGTGTGTGTGTGTGTGTGATTGTGTGTGTGTGTGTGTGTGTGTGTGTGTGTGTGTGTGTGTGTGTGTGTGTGTGTGTGTGTGCGCGTGTGGGTGGGTGTGTTAGAATAGCGACCTAATCAAAAAGAGAAGAAATGCATATATGGATCAGGCTCATAAATAACTGATAGGCCTCGTAACCTTAATCACCGTAGGCCGTGTGATGAAAGATTAATGAAAGAAGTAAATATTTATGAACACAATGTACGCCTCGCCCGGACTAGTGCAGCTCAAAGTATATATAAATTCAGGAACCTTTTTTTGTCGTTATAGAACATGGGTATTTATATCGTCCTTTTTCTTTGGTGGACTTATTGTAGCTCCAAAAATATTAATTCCGCTCATGCTTGATTATTTCACACCTGTGCCTTATAAGTAACATCTGTCCTCCTGATTAGTATTCTTCACACCTGTGCTTCCACGGAAAAATGTACACGCGCAACACTACAGCGAACAAGTATAGAAAATGAAAGAAAGGAATATGTAGAATGCGGCCGATAATGTTCACTTCAGACGCTGTACATCAGTGCCAAGACTACTTTGGCGGTGTAGAAAAAAGTGACCTCGTGATACAAAAGAAGAGTGTGCAAGGTAGACTGTTGGTGAGCCTGTATGTCTCCGTTTCACAAGACCGCTTAATAATGTTTGCCCGATGCAATGTTTTGGAAGATTAATTGACAATGATTGAAGATATCCTTAAATTAAGTGCAAGTAATGAACATTGAACTCTGAATGCATGGAATTTGAAAATGAAGAAAATTTTAAATATACATATTGCGGTTCGAGAAAAAATGTCTGTTGTTAATGCCATAAATGTGTACTAGCCAAACCTTTACCAAGTGCGTAAAATAATTATAAGTAGGGTATTGGAGAATGAAGAAGGTAGCTAAAGGAGATTTCGAAATGTTAAAAAAAGATGGAAGTAATAGAAGTGAAAATAGTGAAGCAAATAAAAACATACAACATCATACTGACAGGAATATTTAATGTTCCTGAAATTTCCTACATAACCAGTGCTCACTGACACACACACACACACACACACACACACACACACACACACACACACACACACATACACTCGCTCACTCACATATAGTGAGCATATAATTAATGCCTCCCGCACTCCGCCAGTTGGATAAACATTCGCCGCCCGCTTGTTTACTTTCCCACGCCGCGGAAATGCAACTCACACACACATTTTTCATTATAATTATAGTTTTTAGGAGATCGTAAACACCATAGGAAAATAGGATGAATATGCGCTTATATGGTACGTATCAAGGCTGCTATGGCCCCTCTTCTCATTCCCTGACTCCCTTCATCTCTTTCCTTTCATTTATTCTCTCCTCTTCATCCCTGCTAAGCCACTCTTATGTTACCTATTCGTTATCATCCTTTAATAGCTGTTTACATTATCTGTATTTACGCACATCTGTCTCTTCTCTGTTCTTGTTGGTCGGTAGTTTTATTGATATGGGAAAGTTGTGTTCTTCCTTTTTATTGTTATTGCCGTTGTTATTTATAGTATTGATCATCTGTTTGTGTTAAGGGGCTAGTGGTTGGGTCATCAGGTGAGATAACGATACAGGTAGAGGTTAATTATTTTTCTGCCCAGGTGATAAATCTTGTGATATTGTATGGAAAATTGGGGTGAATGAACGGCAAGAGAGGGAGGGTGGGAATGTGTTATATGTGTGTACGAGTAATGTGGTGTTAATGGTATTTTTGAGTGGGTTTTATGGGCATTCTTGTTATTGTTGTTCGTTTTTTTTTGTTATTTTTTTATGTTGTTGGCAAAGTGTTATAGTTATGGTTAGTTATTTGGTGATGGTGTTGGTGATGATGGTGGTTAGTTTTGGAGGTGTTGGTTTGTCGGTGATGGTAGTGCTGTTGGAGAATGTAGCTGACTGGTAAAACTGTGTTCATGTTTACAGCCATTAACCAAACACCTGTACGACTCACACACTCACACCACACACACACACACACACACACACACACACACACACACACACACACACACACACACACACACACACACACACACACACACACACACACAACTGTTTTACCACGACCACCCTGACCAAGTTATTTTCAAGTTCTAGGTCACCTTAACTTTGTACATACAAATATATCAAGTTTTTGTCTCGAGCACCTTCACCTCATGGTTATATATAATTTTTTCCTTCGATAATTCTTAACGGCAAATGGAAATCTTTTAAAAATATCCTGGTTTTACTTTTATTACAGTAATTTCAGCACGTGATATATACTTTTTTTTTATCTACTTTTAAAAATATCACCAAAAAGATGTAATGTCAAAAAGGAACAATCGGGTTGGTATTCACGTTGTCATTTTTCTTGAACATTAAAAGCATTTACTGGAATTGAAATCTCTCGCTCCTGTGGGGTAGCTGCGACCTGGCGGCCAGCCCGCGGATGTGGTGAACATTGTGTCCCGATTTCAAGACACGCCGGAGAGTAACGATTTTTAAGCTATCGTTGAGTGGCTGAAGATTACCCACATGCTGTCTGAGATCCGCACCTTCAATGACTGCTGTGGACGGGACCACCGGAGCCAAGGAACGAAATTTAAGTCTGCATCACTATTAAAAACATTCGCCAACACCAACAACGAACTGAGGCCCACCAATATGTAGCTGACCGGCGCAGTGTTTCTGTACATAAAAAAAAGTAACGCTATAAATGGTTTCATGACATAAATTCTTGCAGCCTGTGCTCATCGCAAAGAAACTGCGATGTTGCTTTAAGTTGTGTGTGAATATTTTTATGCTTAACAAAACTAGTACATAATTAAAGCAGACGAGTTCTTGCAGCTGACTGGCTTGATGTCATTATTCGCGGAGATGGACGATAGACCCGCCGGAGGGTTGTGTCTCAAAGGGTGCGAGTGAATGTAACGCGGAGTCTCCAGTATTCGACTTGTTACTTGTGATGATGAGATGAAACGAGTGTTGGCATTGCGTCTCAAGGTAAAGGTTAAAGTCCGAAGGTACTCTGCCTCAGCCTTCAGTCCGTCTTAATTTTGTGTATGTGTGGAAACAGACCAACATCAATGCAGACTAAAGCAATGTCTTCCCCCTTCAGGTTAAACAGGAGACGAAATAAGCAAGAAACCAGTCAGTTGCAAGACAACAACAACGGGTATGTATATATATATATATATATATATATATATATATATATATATATATATATATATATATATATATATATATATATATATATATATATATATATACACACACACACACACACATATATATATATATATATATATATATATATATATATATATATATATATATATATATATATACACACACACACACACACACAAACACCCGTTGTTGTATAAACCTATGCACTAAAGACAGAAACTTCGTACCCTGCAAAAATAGAAAGAAAAAAATAACAGTAAACAGCGTCAAATTTACTTCGCAAAAATATTGTTAAAAACCAAGCCATATTTTGCCATCCCCATTTATCTCTCGTGAAGGGAAACACAGAGTATTTACTTTCGCACGGCCGCTCTATTATTTTGGGTTGTTTCTGCGCACTTGTTTGTTCTCCCGGAAAGTATAGCATTGCCGAGGGAGGGACACGGCCGGGCAGCGAGCAGGAACAGGTTTTGTGTAGGATTAATTCCTCTACTCCTCCGTCTCTTATTATTTGCTCTTTCTCTCATTTCTTCTATCATGTCCTTGTTATTTCTCTCTTCCCATATCATTTTTCTTCCTCTTGGCATTCCTCTCCTCTTTATTTTGTCATTTCCGTTTCACCCCTTCCTCAAATCCTCTTCCTCCTCCTCCTCCTCCTCCTCCTCTTGCCGTGGTTTTGCAGGTGCTGTTGCCGCTGCTTCTCGCTCTTCTCTTCACCAGAACGAAACAACTCGAGAAAATTAAAAGAAACTAATTTTTTATTTCTTTCACTGAATTAATTTTCATGTACGCTAATCATACACGCAGTAACATGGCACTGAGATCAGCCAAGCGACAAATTGCTTTCATGTCTATATATTTTTTCTTTGATTCCCAAGGCTTGCCATGAGGGGGGGCGGGAGGGGGAGAGAGAGAGACGTGTCGTGCACCTGTGTGAGGACCTGTGCTTACCTGTGTGCGTGTGTGTGTGTGTGTGTGTGTGGTGTGGTGTGGTGTGGTGTGGTTTAGTGTGGTGCGTGTGTGTGCGTAGGAGAGAGAGAGAGAGAGAGAGAGAGAGAGAGAGAGAGAGAGAGAGAGAGAGAGAGAGAGAGAGAGAGAGCTGGGGGGTTAATGGCGGAAGGGGACCATTGAGGGGTTACCGCCAGTCGGGCACATCCTCTGTCAATACTCAAGTAGACCTTCATTCATCTTTTTTTTTTACGTTCGTCATTACATTACTCAGTTTTTTGTAACTTCCAACACCGGACAAATCAATAGCGGAGTGTCAAAACAACGCCGGACTCAGGCTGACCTGGTGTGAATGACTGGTGCGCGCTCTCCCTCTCCTACCCTGCTGACGTGGACCTGTGTGCTAGTAGTTTGGTTTATTTATTCATTTATTCATATGTTTTTTGTTTACTTATATGCGACAGTCTTATTTTTGGGGTCGCATTTAGCCTTCTCTGGCTTTATTCTAATAATTTCCCAATTCGAAATACTAACGACCATTCTTTTTTATTCATACCAGCAATCTTCATTTTTGCATATTAAACCCATGTAAGGCTTACTTCATATACACAAGTGAGCTTCTTAACTATTTACACCATCCCAAACACCATGTACACATCCACCACCGCCACCTACACCACCGCCACTGACAAAGAAACCGTCCGTGACCTCATCATCAATGTCTTTGTGACTACGCAGTGAGAGAAAAAGTAGGAAAAAAATATTTTACGTGCTTAACAGTTTTAACCTGTGTGATTAGTCATGAAAGGCCCATTAGGGAGTTCAAGGCATTGTGTTTCAACACGTGTAAAATGAGTTCACGGCCCCCGTGTTCCTAGTCATCACTGTACTAATGAACGCTCGTTTTGTACTGCTGCTTAGCCTTGTTATTTTTTTTCTCCTCTGTCTTTGTTTTCTTCACGTGCTCACATTTAGGAGAGTTTTAGGTAAACGCATGAATGCTGGGAGTAATTTATTTTTTTCCTTGTCGACATGAGTGATGTGTGTGTGTGTGTGTGTGTGTGTGTGTGTGTGTGTGTGTGTGTGTGTAAAGAAGATATGAATAAAGAGGATTTAGAAGGCGATGCGAAGGGAAGTTGAGTAGGGGAAGGTGACAGGACCGAGAGGTAAGGTTATCAGTCAGATGTGTTTGTGAAGCCTGTAGGTAGGGCTTAGGAAGGCAGCTTACAGGTAGGGTGTATAATTGAACATTGAGGCAAGGTGTGGAGAGACGCCCAGCAATCAAGAGATATAGGTGAGGCGTACAGGTGTAGCTTGAGGAGTAGATAAGTATACAGGAAAGGGTTGAAGATGTGATACACAGGTACAACGCATAGGTAGAGTATGCAGATCGTGTGTCCATGGGAAGCAGGTTAGCAGGCTGGGAAGGTGGGGAAGATATCCAGGTAGGTCGTGTGTTGAGGAGGTGCAGGTGCGTGTATGCAGGTAAAGGGCGTGCGTGTAATGGGTACAGGTAGGGCAATGCAGGTAGGGCGTGCAGACAGGTCCCGTAAGGTGGTGGTGGTGGTGGTGGTAGTAGTGAAGGAGAAGGAAAAGAAAAAAAAAGAAGAAAAAAAAAGAAGAAAAAATAAGTAGATAGAGAAGAAACTTATAAGTGAAGAAGGAAAAGAAGAAGAAAAACGAGAACAAGAACAAGAAAAAGAAAAACAAGAAGAACAAGAACAAGAAAAAGAAAGGGAACAAAAAGGCAAACAAGAATAAGAACAAGAACAAGTAGAAGCATTAGAAGATGAAGAGGAAAAGGAAGAAGAAAGAGAAAAAGAAGAAGAGGAGAGAGGCAGAAGCAGAAGAAGAAGAAGAAGAAGAAGAAGAAGAAGAAGAAGAAGAAGAAGAAGAAGAAGAAGAAGAGGAGGAGGAGGAGGTGGAGAAGGGTAAGTTCGTGGGCAAATGTGCACGAGAGTCATCAAGGCGAGGCGGCCGCGGCCAGACAAGGGAAAAGGACGTGTTAACGTGTTTTATTACCGTGCCACGTCTTCCCGGAACACGCCGGAGCCTCCAGTATGTATCATTAAAAACACATAAACCTTTCCAGGAATCAGGCAGACGAGCAGGCAGGCAGCAGACAGGCAGGCATCTGGTAGAGGGTAGGCAGGCAGGCAGGCAGGCAGGCAGGCAGGCAAGAGTACTGAGTCAATAAAGCAAGCAGGCAGGGAGGCAGTGTTGTAGGCAGGCAGGCAGGCTGGGGCACTGAGAATCAAGTCAGAAAACAGGCTGAAAGGCATACATAGCGGACCTGTTAGCTTATATCGGCCTCATAATGATGTGGCTCGGCATCAGTCAGTCCTTCTTTCAGTCATTCAGTCAGGAAGGTTCTCTGTCAGTCATGGAATCAGTCACTCCGTTAGTTAGGCAGTCAAGCCGGGATGATCGATCTCTTCTGGGTGCTGAATGGGTTTTCACAATAATTACACACACACACACACACACACACACACACACACACACACACACACACACACACACACACACTACAATAATATACAATGCACATACAATAATGTTCTGTATCGATGACCACAGAGCGCAAAGAGAAGGAGGAGGAGGAGGAGGAGGAGAAGGAGGAGGAGGAAAGGGAGGAAAAAAGGAAAGTTAACAAATAAGAGAAAGACAAGTAATAAAAGGCAGAGTGAAAGAAGAAGAAGGAGAAAGTATGGGCAAGATGGAAGTAAAATACAGACAGACGGAGAGACAGACAGACAGACAGATGCTTCATGGAGTAGGAGAAGGAGGGAGGGAGGGGGATGCTGGTGGGGAATGGTAAGGGTGGGAAGAGCCAGTTTCTCACTCCCCAAGCGCCTGGTTTGCCGTATTTGACCAGCAGACAGTCAGCCAGGCGGTCCTAAGAGGTGGTCATAATGGGGTTAAAATGCGTCTTCAAGTGTACAGGTGTCGCCTTCACACGCGTACGGAGCTGAGGGAGGAGGAGGAGGAGGAGGAGGAAGAGAAAGAGGAGGAGTAGAAGTTCTGGCTGTCTGGATGGCTGGATGGCTTGATGGATGGTTATGTGGATGAGTGAATGGACGGGTGACTGACTAATTGGTTGACTGGTTTGGATGTTTGGCTGATTGGCTGGGAAAATGTGTGGGCGTTAGGTGTGTGTGTGTGTGTGTGTGTGTGTGTGTGTGTGTGTGTGTGTGTGTGTGTGTGTGTGTGTGTGTGTGTGTGTGTGTGTTCTCTTTAACTCACACAAAACAAGACGTTTCTTCAGGTGGACAGCATCAAGGTGTGTTAGGTGTTAAAGAGTCTCGGGAATTTAGTGGTCAAACCTTTTAAGAAATCACACAAACACACACACACACACACACACACACACACACACACACACACACACACACACACACACACACATACACAATCCTCTTTTAGGTCTAATGAATACGAAAATGTAAGTAATATAGTTAATGAACGAGGCAATAAAATAAAGCAGATTGAGAGGAAAATGAATGGAGAAACTAATAAATACAAAGAAACAAAAATATATCCCTAATGAGTGGCAGGTTGTGGAGCTGCAAAAAAGTCATATATGTCAGGAATGCAAAGAGGAAAAATCAAGGCGAAATGTAAGTAATATAGTTAATGAACGAGGCAATAAAATAAAGCAGATTGAGAGGAAAATGAATGGAGAAACTAATCAATACAAAGAAACAAAAATATCCTAATGAGTGGCAGACCGTGGCGACTGCAGCAGAACCGTCACTTAAATATCCGTCATTAAAAACTCATAAAGGAAGACGGCGGCGGGCGGGCGGCCTTACCACGTGTTTCTGGCAACGACGAGGCGGCCTACCTACTGGAGGAGGAAGGACGCCTGGAGGAGGAGGAGGGGGAGAAAGAAGAGGAGGAGGAGGAGGAGGAGGAGAAGAACATGAAGAAGAAGAAGAACAACAACAGAGATACTAAAGAAACCAAAGAATAAAAGAAAAAATGAAGAAAAGGAAAAGAAAAAGAAGAAAAAGATGATGATGAAGAAGACATTGAAAACAGGAGATGAGCGGCTATATAGGTATGGGGAATGCAAAGTTGTCATAACATTTAATCAAACTGAGGATACTTTACCTCGCATGTGGAAAAGAAAAGTAGAGACGACATAAAAAAAAAAAACATAGGAGGCATAGGCTCTCCGGTTGTAATGTATAAAACTGTTTTCGAACTCAACTTTGAAGCAAAATAATGGAATGATATATACAGAAACAATCACAAGAGTAGGAAGCGTTGAAGTACCTGGCATTTGCGAGGTGTACGAGTATGTACCAAAAACTGTGACCATTATGACGCCAACAAGTATTAATATCGTGATGAATTATTGTTTTGAGTAGGATGGGAATATCCGCCCACTCACTCATTATGCGAAACACCCGCGGTCATTAATCACACTAATACATTGTAATTATACTTTTGATTTATGTTTCCCCGCACTAATTATTTGTTGTTATGGAAGTATTTAAGCATGTCACCGCCGTCTTTATATATTCTATTTTTTTCTGATACTCCATGAGGCTTTTTTTTTTTTACGTTATAGCTGAGTTACGTAACGTCGCTGAGGTGTCGTTCTCACGCAGCTGACGCAGGTGTGACCCCGGACCACTTATAGGACCATAGAGTGACCACCTGTCCTTCACCCTCACCTCCATATACCTGTCTGTCACACCCACCCTTCCCACTCCTCATTTCCCTTCCTCATTGTAAACCTCGCATACGTTCTCCTTTTATCCTTTTCCATACCTCTTTTCCATCCTTTCTTACTCCTATTCTTAACTGGAAACTTTATTAATCCTTCTACTTCATCCTATTCCTCATATTTCCCATCCTTTCCCATTTTCCTGCCTTTTTTCTCCCTCTTGGAACTTCATACATCTCATCTGTCTCTTCCATTCTCTTCCTTACACTTCTTCCATTCACATCTATATCCTTTATTTTCTGTTAATGCCATCCTCCTCGCTCTTCTCCCATTTCTCAAACTCTTTTCAACTTCTATTCTTCTTGTTTCCTTAATTTTTCATATCCAGTGCTTCTTGTCTCTTACCTCCATCGTCATCCTTTACCCCGATACGTAGATTTCACCTTTTGTCCTTCTCCCCGCTATCTTTCTCCTTTCTTCCTCTGCTCATCATCATAAAACCTCATTCCTTTCCTCCCCCCATAATCCCCATACCCATTCCCCTTTCCCTTTCACCTCCACGAGACATTATGTAATCATAGTTTGCCTTCCTTTTCTGCTTCACCTTCTTTCGCCTTCTCTCCCCTCCTCTCATACCCCTTCTCTTCCCCCTTCTCTTCCCCCCTCCCCGACCTACTTGTCTCCCTTATTCCTCTTTCTCTTTCTCCTTTTTCCTCGTTAATAGAGAACATCAAGGCTTTAAGAGAGGAGGAGGACAAGAACGAGGACTAGCAAGAGGAGGAGGAGGAAGAGGCAGGAGGTAGGAGACAGCAGGAGGATGAGCCACCATAGACATTAGTCAGATCAGATATTACGGTCCGACTCTCTCACTCACTACCTCTCACTCTCTCACTCTCTCTCTCTCTCTCACTCAATCAAACTTTGAGAAAGATCCCGTCACTTTCGATTCCGTGGCTGACGACTGGGTTGGTGGTGTTGGTGTTGGTGATGACGGCGGTAGTAGCGGCAGTGATGATGATGATGGTGATGATAATGGCGATGGTGTTGAATTGAAACAAAGAACCTCACTCGCTTTTTTTCAGACAAACAGCATAACAAACAGATACACCCACGACACCAGATCTATTATATTAAGTAAAAAGGAGAGAGACGAGAACAAGACGAGAATCATATCGAACTTCTATCGCAAGGGAGAGAGACAGACAAGAACGAAAGCAGGGAGGAGGTGACGGCAAGAAGAAGGGAAAAAGGGAAGGAAAAAAAGTGTCTGCCGAGGTCGGTGTCAAGTGTTGGGATCGGGACACGGCGGAGATCAGGAATATGCAAATCCAGCGGTGAGGGAGTAAGACGCCAGTAATTGAGAAACTTGGAATGGGAACGGGAATGAATTGGGCCGTGTTGACGATTTGGTGGGAATACCGACCCTCCTCCTCCTCCTCCTCCTGCTCCTCCTCTTCCTCCCCCTCTTCTCTCCTCTCTCTCCTCTCTTTCACTCCTTTTCTCATTCTTCCATTCAAGGACGAATTCATTATCTTTTTTCTTTTTAAGTCTAATAGGTATTTCGTTTATATTATTGCTGTTGTTGTTATTATTATTGTTATTATTATTATTATTATTATTATTATTATTATTATTATTATTATTATTATTATTATTATTATTATTATTATTATCATTATATTATTGTTATTATTATTATTATTATTATTAATATTATTATTATTATTAATAGTAGTAGTAGTAGTGGTAGTAGTAATAGTAGTGTAAGTGTAGTAAGAGTAGTTGAGGTAACTGGCTATTGTTGCAGAAATGTCGGTGGTATTTGTAGTTTTATTATTATCATCATCATCATCATCATCATCAGTAGTATTAGTATTGCCATTTTATTTATATATATATATATATATATATATATATATATAAATATATATATATATATATATATATATATATATATATATATATATATATATATATATATATATATATATATATATATATAAGAATAACAAAAGCAGTATCAAAGATGAACAGCTTCCACCTATGTTGTTGTGGCAATCTTTCACTCTTGAAATATACTTGGATTTTTTGGTTCACGTTTCGCGCCTTGCACTTCCTTTTTAGTATTTTAAAGACTGCCAAAAAAATATGTAGAAACTGATAACACCAAGCACCATATTTTTATATCATTCATTCCTTCACAATATATAAAAAATAAAAAAAATCTACATGAAAAGGACACTCCGAATAAAACACTCCGCCGCCATTATTTTCCTTCCCTCCGTTGTTTGATCTGTACTGGAGGTGTCAAAAGCACCGCGTCGCTCGTGTGGGTCGCCGCCACTCTGGATTGTCACGCCGCCGCTTGAGGGTGACGCACATACAGACGCACGGACGGAGGGAACGCTTGAACGGACCCTCTGAAGGAGAAACACACGCAATGACGCACGTAGAGAGAACGAACGGCCATATGCACGCACGAACGGACGAACAGACGAAAGGTGTGACAATGGTAACAGAAAAAAAAGAATGAATACAGTGACGCAGGAAAGACTGATCACGCTTTAAAAGAATAACAAAAGGACAGACGCACATAGACTGAAGTGTTTGCAGGCGAAAGACGGTGAAGGAGTAGGAGGCGTTGTTGAAGATGTATCAGGAAAAGGAAGAAGTGGAAGAAAGGAGGAGGAGGAGGAGGAGGAGGAGGAGGAGGAGGAAGAAGAAGAAGAAGAGTGAGTGTAAGGTGTGAGTGTAAGAATAGAAGAGGAGGAAGCGATGATTTTAGAAAGTAGGATTAGAAAGACGAGATGGAAGAGGAGGAGAAAGAAGTGAGAGGAATAGGCGGAGAGAGGGAAAGAGAGAGGGAGAGATGGTAGAGCAGAGGGAGGGTAGCCATGAAGCGTATCAGACGACAGCAAATGTTTCCACGGTGTCGGATTATTTGGCGGAGGTTCGCCTCGCCGGACCAACACTCTGCTTACTTTCCATCCCGCCGCCTTTGTGTCCGCCAGGTGCGACGCCCGCCGGCCCGGACCTGAACAAAAGTGGGATATGATTTCTCGACTTCCCTTTACTGCTACTGCTGCTGCTACTACTGCTACTACTACTACTACTACTACTACTACTGGTACTACTACTACTATCACCCTCGGCTCCTCTACCTCTCTGCCCCCTACCGCTCTACTGTTTTTCTCTTCTCTCTGTCTCTCTCCTGGTCTCGCTCTGTCTCTCTCTTCTCTTTTTTCTTTTCTGTGTCTTTATCCCTCTCCTCTTTTTCTTTTTTTCTTTTCTTTTCTTTTTATCTTTTTTTCTATTATATTTTCTATCAATTTCTTTTCTTCTCTTCTTTTCTCTCTTCTTTCCATTTCGTTTCTTTTTTCTTTTCTTTTCTATTTTCTATTATTTTCTTTTATTTTCTTCTTTTCTATTTTCTCACTTCGTTTCTCTTCTCCCACAAGTCAAGGAATATCTGTTTCAGTAATCACTCTCTTATGGTTTTTTTTTTACCATTTTTTTTTTTTGCATTTGTTTTTATGTATTTTTTTTTCTTTGCGTTTTTGCAGATTTCTTTTGTTTTTACCTGTGTCGTATTCGATGATGTTTTATTTGCCATTGGATACGTGTGTTGGCTTCTCTTTTTTTATGTATATTTCTAAGGTCTGTGTTTAGAATCGTGTTTCGTTATACTGGTGCCGTTGTAATGCTAACAGTGATTGGATATGTGATTTTTCCTTTCGTTTTTTTTTTTTTCAGTATATACAATTTTCTTCAGCGTGTGAGAAGTGACTTGCTTTTTTTCCGTTTTATCAGATCGTATTTGGAATTCGATATCTGTGTCGTGAAGCTGTTTTTCTTTTTCTTTTTAATTCTCAACAGCATCTGGGATAGTTTTTTTTTGTTTCAGTTCTTGCAATACGATTTTTCTGGAAATTTTTAACTGTGTAGATATATATTTTTTTACACAGTAACTTTTAAGTACATCTGTGTTTCTAAGAACAATGTTTTTGAACTACTGACGTGAACAGACTGCTTTTTTTATTTTCTCTCACACACACACACACACACACACACACACACACACACACACACACACACACACACACACACACACACACACACACACACACTGGATGGTTAATCTCTTGTGCGTGGCCAGAATACTCCGTCTTTGAATCGGTTATAAAAGGATTGCAATGAAATGCTACACCGCCACCAGAACCTCACTTTGCCTCTGTTAGTCAGAAACTGGATCAACGCAACCTTACCCTCTCTAAACTCAAGTTCTTTCCCTCCACCCCCACCCCACCCCTCTTTCCTGCACTGTTTTTCTTCCTTCTGTCAGTTACTCCTCTTTTCCTCCACTCTTCCATCCTTCCCCCTCTCCATTTTTCCCTTCTATCTGCCTATTCTCTCCTCTTCATATCCTTCCTTATTCTTCTTTGCTTTGTTTCATGTTTTTTTTTCTTTATCTCTTCCTTTCACGTGTTCCCACCACCTATCTTCCCTTTTCATCTTTGTTTCCTTCTTTATTCCATTTTCTTTCCGTACCTTCTTTCTCCACTATTTCTTTCTTGCGTCTAATATCCTCTTCATCTCTCTATCTGTTTTCCTTCTATTATTAAACTTACATTGTGTCTTCTAACCTGTCTTTCCATTCTTCACCACCACCTCTTTGTTTTTCCCTACCTCCCCAAGTCTTCATAGTGACATTGAAACTTTACAACCACTTTCTTTTAAGTTACTTCAGTATTATTTCGACACTTCTTTCTCCATTGAATTCTGCGCTCACTTTTCCACTATTTTTCTTTGCTGTCTCTTCACTTGCTCTTTCACCCTTGTTCTTATTCTTACCACTTTTTTTTACATTCTTTCGCCTTTCCATCTTTCCTTGTGTTACCATTTATTACACTTTATCTGTCTTTCCTCTCCCATACTCTTATTTCCCTCTCTTTCCCTTTCTTCCTCTCTTTCTCTTTCTCTCTCCCACTCGTTCTCTCCCACACTCTCACTTTCACCCTGTCACACACACACACTCTTGTGATAACTTTGCACCTCGGAGCCAAACATTATTTTACGACACGACTGCCGTAATAGAATCAAAATAGGATTTACATGGCAATTTTGTCCTGGAAGGCGTTTGGAACCGGGAGATAGTGTAGGACATTGTACCGATGATTTGATGAGGAGGGTAGATGCAGCTAATGAATATTGAAAAGAGTATCAGCAGGAATTAAATCACCTATTGTCGGCAGAAGCGAGGGAGAGAGAGCGAGCGAAAGGAAGAGAGACAGAGAGAGGAGGGGAAGAGAAAGGAAAGGGAGAGAAAGGGAGAGGGAGAATCGGGCTGTCTGCGCCGCTATATATGGGATATCGAGTAGCTTTCATAATGTGATTTTATAAGCGGAGGGAAGAGAGGGTGAATCAGAGCGGTGTTGATGAAGGGATTTGGGAAGGGATCGAGTAGTCTGGAGAGGAGTGTTTTACCTCACCAGGATCTGACTCCGAGGCCCGTCAGCAGGAATGGTAATGGTGGAGTGTTGGAGGGAAATATTAAGGGCTTTTTGATGCGTGTACCGGCCGTTTGTTTCTCGCTGAGTGAACGAAAGTGTTGGGACGGGCGGCAACAATGGAATGGAGGAAACTAACTTACCATAAAATGTTTCCTTTTATACACTGGTATGATGGAGTTTGAATAAGATGTTTTTTTACGTATATGAACTGTTAGTGTCTTTGCTAAGTGGATGTGTTAGAATGACTGTTGATGAAGAGCATACTATTTTCTTTTGTATATAATAATAATAATAATTGTGGAATATTGGAGATAAATATAAAATGTTTTCTTAGTGTGTTCGAACAGTTAAGTGTCTTATTGTTGAACAAAACAGCAAAACAAAGTAAAAAAAAAAAAAAAAAAAAAAAAAAAAAAAAAAAAAAAAAAAAGAAAAGAAAGAATCCAAAGAAAAGTCAGAAAGGGGAGGGAAAAGGAGGAGACCCCTCCTCCCCCTAGTTCAAGTAAAAAAAAGTAGTCGTAAGCAGTAGAAAAAGATTGTTCCAGAGTTTACCAGAGAAAGGGAGCGTGAGAAGATGAAAGATGAAAGATGAAAGTAACTCTTTGCTACAGCTTTGGACAGAAAGTGAGTAGCATGAAGTAGAGATGGCGAAGGGGGATGAGGAGGGGGGCAGGGCATGCAGAGACAGTTCAGAAGAGCAGAAGTCGTTCAGAATATCGATAGAGATAGAAGATAGAAAGAGATTGAAAGAGATAGAGAAGAAGGAACTATCAAGAGAGAGTATGAGGCTGATGGAGAGGAGAGCCTAGCCTCCCACTCTGTCAGAAGAGCTGTGTCCAGAAGAGCCCCCCACCACACATGCATACCTGAGGGATTGAGGGCGGACATATGCCTGTATATGGACATGGGGGATGCAGGGAGAAGAAGATGCAGCAGAGGAGAACAGAACGCGGAAGCTGATTGAGAGAAGAGATGAGAGATATGAAGTGGAGAGTTAAGAGATGAGATTTTGAGTAGAGAGAGGAGAGGATTGAGATGTTTGAGATAGTGATGGCTGGGTGTTGTCAAGGAAGAGGGTGTTGTTTGTCAGGGAATGATGTGTGGTGGAGGATTGGAGTTGGATAGGTTTGGAAACTGTGTTTTGAGGCGTTGAAGGTTCTTTGATCAGGTTAAATAAGGAGTCTGGTAAGAAATAAGGCTAAGGTCTGAGCCTTCTGCCTCCCAGTTCCTGAAGTGAGGTCTTCTGAAGAAATATCTAAAGAATAAAAAAGAAAAAAGATCAGGGGAGGATGGAATGGAATGGATAGGACAGTTTAGAAAGAAGAGAAAAAACAAAAGAAACAAAAGAAGAGTGGTGGGAGATAGATGGACACCATTGTTACCACTGTTAATTTAGGAAGAACAGAAGAACACCAGAAGAGAACAGAAACGAAATAAAACGAAGAGAAAGGACAAGAGAAGGAGAGGAGAGGATAAGGAAATTTAGAGAGCAAAGATAGAAAGAAAGACCCTATCAAACCTTATTTTGATAGCTTTTGAAGCATAGCAAAAATTAAACCGAACCGAAAGAGAGAGAAAGAGAGAGTGACCAAAGAAAGTAGGAGATCCTAGAGATCACCCTTAGAACGCCTGCGGAACCCATATCAGAGAGAGATAGAAGAAGTGGAAAAGGTGTGCTCCGGTTCTTGTTGAAAGAATTGATTGAAAAAGCTTTAGAAGAAGAAGAAAAAAAGAAAAGGGGACAGGTTTTTGGGATTGGGAGGTCACCCTTCTTAGGTACAGGCTGTATGAAGGCATACTTCCAGCAAGAAGGAAAGGTAGATGTTGACAGGCAGAGGCGAAAGAGTTTGACAGGCAGGGTGTTGAACGTTGGTCGGAATGAAATGCAAATGTTGATGTAAATGCTGGCGTTTCCTTTATACAGTATTATAATGTTGATAATGTTGGCAATGACATCCTTAACAGTTTTTGATACGTTTACGACCACTTATTTTTTGTTGAGTGAATAGTATCGAAATGAATGTCGGGAAAGGAAAATAGTTGCGGAAGTTAAGTTAGCTTCAAACACAACATTTCTTTTACACGTAGGAATAATGACGGTAACAGGAAGTGTCAATTGGTTGCTGAATTTATGATCATAGTTATTCTCTTTGTTGAGTAAACGTTGATAATAAAATGATTGTCAATAGAATTTGATAGAAATGTTTTGAAATTGATTGTTGAAGAGACATTTTGTTTGATGTTGAGGAATAATAATGGCGTTGTATGGAAATGGTAATTACTTTTTGCTTTATACAGGCGGAATTCTTGTCTCTGGCCATGGAGCTGATGTTATGAAATATAAGTGTTTGAAATGTGCTCGCTGATGCCAAAACATTTTCATGTGTGTGCGAACATCTTTTATTTTTATTTTTTTAGCAAACGGAAGTAAGAGTCAATCGTGACTTATAAAGATAAAAGTGAAGGCCACTGGATTGTACAGACAAGTGATGCGGACAAAACGTTACTTGTATACATATTGGACAATTTGCAGGAGTTTCTAATATATGGACGTGGCGATTTCTGGAAACTACGATAGAACGAATGGATGAAAGGAACAAAAAACAGTGTAGAGAAAAGAGATTAGGCAAATGACAGAACTTAGACAATATTAGGTTTCCATACGTCGGAAAACCTATACTTTGCCGGCAGAACAATGGAAGGAAGGGGTGTTAGGAAAGACAGAATGGGGAAAAGTGGCACAAGACCATTAGAGCAAACTGCTCCTTTAGACATACACACAGTGAAACAAAGGACTGATGACAAGAAACTGAGAGAGCATTGTAAATGATAAAAGAAAAAAAAAGCACTTAAAGAAAACTCTAAGGCCCTTACTCAATAATCGTCCGAAAAGGACGATAGAAAATCTATAAATCTGAAGAAAATGTTGCTCTGAAAAGGAAATCAGAAGCCATTAAAAAAAAAAATAGCGAGAGTAGAAGTAGAAACTGGAACCCATAACAACAACAAAGGTAGAAGAAAAAGAAGAAGAAGAAGAAGAAGAAGAAAAATTGGTATAGGAGTCGCAACATCAACTGGTAACAAGAAAATAAAATACAAAAAAAAGGAATAACTTTCAAAACATCACAAAAAGGTAACAAAGGAAAAAGAAAACAAGAAAATAGACAAAAGAAAGAAACAGGAGTCGTACCATCAAAAGTGTATAACAAGTATAAATTCAAAAAATAATAAAAAAAAATCGACAAGAAAAGAATGAAATATATATAAGAGAGAATACAAAAATAACTAAACTGAAAAGAAGCCACAACATCAACAAATAAAAGATAAAAAAAATAGAAAGAAAAAACGAACATGGAAAAAGAAAACGCATCGACATCGACAAGAAAGGAGGAACAAGTAAAAAAAAGATAAAGAAGGAAAGAGGCAAAAAGCGGGGCGGGAATCGCAGCGTCAACAAGAAACAATAACAAATAACAAATTGAACCGCCCCTCGCCTCGTCGTAATTCCGCCGCCATGACTGATTCCGCGACCATTACCATAAACACGAGACAATCTTGCTTAAATATGCCATCTCTTTTTCCCCTCCCCTCCCCCCTCCCCCCTCTCGCCCCCCACTCCCCAACCCATCCCTCCCTGACCACCCTCATCCCTCCCTCTGCTCCTCCTCTCCTATCCAATCCCGTGCACCCTTTCCCCTAGTCCTCCGTAACCTGTCCCTTCTTTCCCCTTCCCCTTCCTCCCATACCCCATCCCTACCCCTTCCTCCAGTTCTCTATACCCTGTTCTCTCTTTCCATTTCCCCTTCCTCCCGTTCTCTATGCCATGTCCCCTCTTTCCACTTCCCTTTCCTTGTCCCCCTACTGCCTATCTATCCTTTCCTAGCCCCCAACAGTGCCCCTCTTATTCCTGTGTTGTCATCTATATCTACCCTTCCTTCCTCCCCTATTATATCCCTTCCTCTAACCTCTTTACCCCTTTCCCTATTCCTTTGCCTTTCCACTACCCATTCCTCCTTTGTCTCTTTCTTCCCTATTCCCTATACTCCACCTCCTCCTCTTCTATCACTTCCAGTTCCATCTACCATCTTTTTCTATCCCCCTCCCCCTTCCTTAACTTGCCATCTCTTCCCCTCTCCCTCCCTCTTCCTCCCTGCATCCTCCCCTCTTCCTCCCTTCTCTCACCCTTCCCCTCACACCTCCCCTTCCCCCACCTTCAGGCCGTCAACACGAGTCCATAAACTTATTAATTAGGCAGAACGCGGCCCAACACACCGACACACGTGCACACACACACACACACACACACACACACACACACACACACACACACACACACACACACACACACACACACATAAGTACGCACATGCTAGTTTGCCGTTGTTATTTCTATATATGTACGTAATATATAAATGCATCATACATACACACGCACACATACATACATGCAAATTAGGTATTGTTGCTCCATCCATACATTATTTACGAGTTTTTTTTTGTCAGTGCTTTGATGAAGTAATTTGACACACACACACACACACACACACACACACACACACACACACACACACACACACACACACACACACACACACACACACTCAAAAACATAGATAAACAGAGAGAGGATGATGAGTGGAGGGGAAGGAAAAAAAAAAGAGAGAGGAGGAAGGTTTTAACTGAAGCCAACTGTCACGGAGCTGTCAAAGGAGGAGGAGGAGGAGGAGGGGGAGGAGGAGAGGTCTTTAGTGGAAATGTGTCCCTTGGTGGTCGAGGAGGGAGGGAGAGGAAAACGAGGAAGACAAGAACAAGGAGGGGAATGAGGAATAAGAAAAAGAGGGAGTCGGAGAAAATAAATGAGACTAAATTCTTGTGTAATCTTCATCATCATTGTTCTTCCAGTTCTTTCGTTAATTATGTCGGTCTTCCTTGCTTTCATGCTGTTTATCTTTATTTTTCCCTATTTTCATCACGTCCACTTCTGGCTTTCTTCTTATTAGCCCTCGTTCCTTATTCCCTTTCATTATTTATTCCTTTCTTTCCTCTATTCCTCCTTCCTCGTTCTCTCTCCCCATTTTCTTGTTCTTCCATCCCTTCGCTTTTTCATTCTCTTCCACCTTTCTTTCTCACTTCTCCTACATTCTTGCTCACTTCCTCCCTGTTTTTCCGTTCCTCCATCACGCCCCTCTTTTACTCTCGTCCTCTTCCTCTCTCTCCTTCCACTCCCTTCCTCTCTCTCCTTACACTCCCTCTCCCCCTCTCCCTCTCTCCCCCCCTCCCCCTCTCCCTTTCTTTCCTCTAATATGTCCCCAAATGATTCCGCTCCTTAATTAGTATAAACATTAGGATTGTGTCGTGTGTAAATGTTGCCTTAAGGGCGAGGTGGAGCCCGCAATGACAATAAAAGTCGGCTTTATGGACAAGAATATTAGCCAAGGAAATTAAGGGCAAGGACTTAAGATGCCCCTCGCGGACCGGCAGGACGGAGGGAGGGGGGAAGGGGGGATGGGAAGGGGGGGAGAAGTGCACGTTATTAGGCCGAGGCTCGTCTGCAAATTACCTTTTCACCTTTTATTCTTTTTTCTTTTTTTGTGTGTCTTTATATTAGTTTTTGCTATTTTTAATTCTTCTTTATCCCATCTTCTTGCTTATTTCCTAGAACACATATTTGCCTAGTATAACAGTTTCTCGGTTAGTTTTCTCTCTTTTTTTTCATCTCATTTATTTTTTATCTATTTCATTATAAAATTTTATGATCTGTTCTTTCGTATCATTTGTAATCTATCTTCTTATAGATTTGAAGTTTGCGTGTTTTAATTTGTCTTTGCATTAGTATTGCTCCCGTATTTGGTATTATATTTCTATATCTTTATTTTTTCTTGTTTTGCACACACTTTTCTTTCTTTTTCTCTTAGTAGGTGTTTGTCACGTGCATTAGATGTGCAGTCGCATATTCGATTAACCAGGCAACTAGACACATTCCAACTATAAAGTCACTCTAGATTTATCCATCTGCTCAATCAGTTAGTCAGCCAAACAACTCATTCACTCAATTGTTAACCATCCAGCCACCCATCAACCCAGTCAATCAACAACCAAACTAAAGAACAGCAACTTTTCCATCAGACACCTAACTAACCAACCAGTCAGCCAGCAACTAAATTACCATTGAACTAACCATTCAGCCAGTCACCAAGAAATCCAACCAGCCTCCAACCTTAACAGAGCACCCAGTCACCCACCAAGATACTAAGCTAACCAATCAGAGGACCAGTCAGGCAACCAGTCAGCCAGATAGTCAGTCAATTAAGCCCTCCACCAACCAATCCAGTTAACTTTTCAATCAACGACCAAAGCTAAAAAAAACAAACCGGTCTAATTGTAACTTATTAGCCATCCAGTCGGCCATCCAGTCAACCATCCGGGCAGCCTAGTCAGCCATGCAGTCAGCCTTACAGTCAGTCATACACTCAGTCATACAGTCAGCCATACAGTCAACCACAACCCAAGTCTCACCACCATCGCATTCGGACACGTTTAATTCGGAGATGTGGGGGAAAGGGAAGAGGAGGAGGAGGAGGAGGAGGAGGAGGAGGAGGAGTGGGTTGAGGGGAGGGGAGGGGGAAAGGTCGCCCAAATGACTGGAAGAACACGGCACACATCCAAATTAATTAGCGGA
Source organism: Eriocheir sinensis (assembly GCF_024679095.1). Taxonomy (NCBI): domain Eukaryota; kingdom Metazoa; phylum Arthropoda; class Malacostraca; order Decapoda; family Varunidae; genus Eriocheir; species Eriocheir sinensis. Next base: position 15,926,065 of record NC_066516.1, read on the forward strand.
CCGGGAAAAAATAGTGTGGACGTAAGAATTGCACGCGGACACACACACACACACACACACACACACACACACACACACACACACACACACACACACACACACACACACACACACACACACACACACACACACATTGTTTTATACTATTTTTATGGCATTATTATTATTGAGGAGCATAAGTGAAGTGGTCTCGAGGGCGTGTTTGTGTTTTTCGGTGTGTGTGTGTGTGTGTGTGTGTGTGTGTGTGTGTGTGTGTGTGTGTGTGTGTAAAGTAGATAAAAATGACGATCTCTTCTTTTTTTTTACTTGTTTGCTAATCTCTCTCTCTCTCTCTCTCTCTCTCTCTCTCTCTCTCTCTCTCTCTCTCTCTCTCTCTCTCTCTCTCTCTCTCTCTCTCTCTCTCTCTCTCCCCCCCCCTTCATCCATCCATCCATTCCTTCTTCCCTCCCACATTCCCTTCCTAACCATTATCACCAAACATACTTTTTTTCTCATTCTTTTTTTCATTATTATTTTCCTTCCATCACTGCGCTCTTTTTTTTTTTTTTTACCTACGTCACCGCGATCCTGTTTCCACCTGTCTCCGATTTTGCGATGTGTAATTTTCTTCTTTTCTTTATTTTCTTTTATCTTCGGTATTGTGTTGTTCTGTTTTTTCCTGTTTTTTTTTTTCGTTTCTTGTATTTCGGGTATTGTGTTGTGCCGTGTTTTCTTCTGTTCCTCTCGGTTAGATCAGATAAAAGATTGTGTTTGGGTCATAAGAACATAATAACATAAGAACGTAGGAGCCTGTGTTTGGTTCGGGTCTTGTAAGAAGTTATATACAGTGATACACACGTACAGACAGACATGATTATAGATAGCAACGCACGCACGTACATGCACCCTTACTAAGTCATACCTACATATCTACCTTCCTACTTACCCTCCTACCTGTTTACCTGTATTATTTAACTTACCTTACCTATACTTAACTTCCTACCTACCTACCTATCTACTTACGTACCTATCCACAATCATCCATCCATCCATCCATCCATCCTTCCATCCATTCATTCACTCATACATACAGCATACATAGATACCTACAAACATACTTACTCATGAAGGTGAAAACTAGAATAACCACCCTGAGATGAATGAAAAAATGTAAAATACAAAAATAATCTGTGTCAAAATCAACTGCGTATTCTCTATAACCAACAGTAACCGTGACGAAATACCAAAAATATCACAACCCCATCAACTCCTTTTTTCGCATGACAACATTATCTCGACCCTCATCCCTCTCGCCGGTGTTCCCCATAGTGGGCGTCCGTCTGCCTGCCTGTTTGTCCATCCATCTGTGTTCGACCCCCGCGTCCGCCCCGCCGCCGCCGCCCCTCCGTCCACCCTTTCGCCGCGTCCGTGTGTCCGTCCGAGTCTCTTAATGTACAGTCCATGTCTATTAGGGGCTGATGGACCTTAATTGCCTTGTTGGTCCTCAGGCTTATCTCGGGCGCTGATACGATATAACAAGATTCCTTTTTTTTCCTCCTATCGATCATAAGGATAATGACATCCGGGGAACGGTACAGAAATAATGGCAATAAGGTAATAATGATGATGATGATGATGATGGTGATGATGGTGGTGATGACGTGGAGGTATCGTAGCTGTTTGATGTAGCAGCGATGTTACTTTTTTTAATGGATAGAATATTACGGTCGGTTAGTTAGAGTTTATGTGGACAGTGTATGGATAGAGGTATGGAATGACTGACAGTGGGGTGAAAGGGAAGATTTTTTTTAGTTTTTTAGAGAGAACAGTAGAGTAAGTTAGTATGGATAGGTCAGTCACTCATTAAGGAAACTGATGGAGAGAGGCAAGGAAGGAGAACGGAAAGACAGACTTAGAGTACAGTAGAGGTTAAGAATGACTGACAAAGGACTGAGACGGTAGGAATTTTTCGCAGGTTTATAAAGAGAAAGGTAGAGTGAGTTAATGTACGGGTAGGTCAGTTACTCGTTTAGGGAAGCTGGTGGAGATAGGCAAAGAAGGAGAATCGGGTGAAAGACATTTATGAAGGTAGGAACGGTAGAAAGTAGTTTGAGAAGGTTAGTGTGGTATGTAAAGGGAGAAGAGTGAAGCGGGAGAGGTAAAAAGGAGGATCATAAGAAATTATCGTGAAGAATGCACAGGTATATGAGAGAAAGGGAAAGCGGGAGGGAAAAGTAAGAGAAGTTTTGTGTTTAAAAGAAAGCATAAAAAGAACGGAAGAAGGAAAAGATAGAAAGGAAGAAGACTGGTAAGAGGAGACGAGACGGAAGAGAGGCGAGGAGAAAAAAAAATATGAAAGTGGTATGTTAAGGAGGAAAAACGAAGAGAAGAGGAGGTGGTATAAGGAACAGACTGGAAAAGGAAAGCGAGACGGAAGAGAAACGAGAAAAACAACAAGTATGAGAGTGGTATGTAAGGAGGAGGGAAGAAAGACGGGAAGGAGGAAAGAGGTATAGAGGGACAGACTGCCAAAGGATGACGAAAAAAAGATAAATAAAAAAACTCGCCGGAGACTCAATCAGCCTTTCCTAGATGGTCCGATCGAGGCCTCTGATAAGGGAATAGATTTTTTTCCCCTTTATTTTCATAGAGACTCATGTTCCTTGGTCCCGAGGTATTCTGGAGTCTATATTTCCCACCTCTTCCTATATTTTCTCTTCATTCTATCTTCTTTCTTTTCTTCCTTTCTTTTTCTCTTTCTCAGAGTGTTCTACTATGAAAACGTTTGTGGGGACTGTTTTCTTCCTTCCTCTTATATATAATTAGAGTATCATTTGAGTAATTTAATTGTATACCAGCTGCTTCAAGTCTATTCCAACCATCGTTACTTCCTCTGTCACCCTTTTTCTTCTTTCTGTAAACTCATCCTATTTAGAGGGAAAGGTGTCAACGGAGAGAGCGGACGATGAAAACAGGTAGAAAGAACAACAGAATTTAGAATACCGTCACTGCTTAGTACACTCCAATATCACTTAACAGGGAGAGAAAGGGAAGTCAAATAAGGAAGGAAGACTGGCTACGGCAGGGAGAGAGAATAATACTGAAGGAAAAAGGTAAAAAAAGACAAGAGAAGGAAATAAAAAGACCAGGAAAAGAGGGAGAATGTAAGACAGGAGGAACAGAATGAAAGAAGAAGGGTTAAAAGAGGTAGAGGGGGAGGAGGAAAGGGATAAAGGAGCTACGAGATAAGAGTGGTGTTGTCTCTCCGTCAAGTCCAGCAGCTCGCGTAGGTGGCCGCTAACTAACTAACAGGTAGGTACAGGTGACTCTTTGTTCAGGGAGGAGAGTGGAATGTGAGGGAGAGGATGGAAGGAAGGGAGAGAGGGAGGGATGAAAGAAGGAAGGAAGAAAGGAAGGGAGGAAGGAAGGAAGGAAGGAAATTAGGTGAGAAAGGAAGGAAGGATGGAAGTGATGGAAGAAAGAATGAACGAATAAGTAAAAGGGAGCTAGGGAGTGGAGAAGAAAAGGAGAGAGGAAAGGAAGGATGGAAATGATGGAGGAAAGAATGAACGAAGATAAGTAAGAGGGAGCGAGGGAGGGAAGGAGAAAGGGAAAGAGGAAAGGAAGGATGGTGTGAAGGAAGGGATGAAATGCTAGAAAGAAAGATGAACGTAATGAGTTTCTCCAACCCTCAGCATTTCCACCATTACCACCAGTACTACCACAGTTACCATCCCCAACTACCATAACCCATACCACCACCATCATCACCAACACCAACAAAAAAACTTAGTACCACCAACAGTACCACCAATAACACCACCAGCAACAACAACAACAAGCAAACAAATATAAATACAAAGCTGATACCCCTTTCACTACCACATCCAGCGCCAACACAAACACCAACAGAAACAAGAACAACAGCATCACCACCACCACCACCACCACCACCACCGCCTTAATTATGACCAGCCTCCCTGGAGAAATTTTTAGTGTCACACCAGCGCCGGGTAATGGCGGGGAATGAAGTTGTGTTCCCGACGAGGGACGACGACGAGGAGGAGGAGGAGGAGGAGGAGGAGGAGGAGGAGGAGGAGGAGGAGGAGGAATTATTTATTAAGATAATGCACATACGCCCATATATACATTGAGCACGGTGACAGCAGAGGGGGAGAGGAGGAGGAGGAGGAGGAGGAGGAGGAGGAGGGGGAGGAGGAGTAAGAGAGGATGTTGATATATTCTCTCTCTTCTCATTTGGCTTGTCACGGGGTTGTGGGTTTGGTGGGAGGAGGAGGAGGAGGAGGAGGAGATATGGGCGGTGGTAGTGATGACGGTCGTGATGATAATGGGTTGGATGGGGAGCAGGCTGATGAGGAGGATATAGGGCAGGAGGAGGAGGAGGAGGAGGAGGAGGAGGAGGAGGAGGAGGAGGAGGAGGAGGAAGAGAAGGAGGAGGAGGAGGTAGAAAAGTAAAAGAAGGAGGAGTAAGCTGATGAGGAATATATACAACAGCAGCAGCAAGAGAATAAGCAGAAGAGAAACACGAAACAACAGAAAGATAGAGAGAGGGAAGTAGCAGCTTGGGTGGGTTGGAGTAGGTACTGGAGGAGGAGGAGGAGGAAGAGGAGGGAGGAGGAGGGATGGCTAATACACGTTGTTTCATCACAATTAAGTGCTGAGTAATGAGATTTTAATGGACTAGTCAAGTAGCGTCCGTCGCATTTTTCCCGGCGTGCAGGTAAAACTCGGGCGGACATAATTAAAAACGTCACTGAAGGCAGGCGGCAGGTGATATTCGCTACTTTCTTTTGCTGAATTTTCTGATGGCGTTTACCTTGCACTGGAAACGTTGGTATTTTGGGAAACAGAAACGAGGCACCAAACGGCGAGGTCATGAAACGAACACACACACACACACACACACACACACACACACACACACACACACACACACACACACGTAACATAGGAAAAGATATTCACGCAAGTAATATTCCAGATCTCTTAAATCATTTCCATTTCATCTTTCATATTTACTGTAATTTCGCGACCGTAAACTCGCATGAAAAGAATACAAAAAACAAACAAACAAACATATAAATGGTGTTCAATAAATTCTATGATACGGAAGTGAAGCTTGCAGTGTATTAGTACAAACACTACAGGAAATACTAGTAGAGCTAAATTAGATATTGGACGACGCAATAAAGATAAGTTGATGTTCCCGAGCACTGTTCTTCACTTAGCTATTACTGGAGCAGGAAAACTGGGTGATTCATTCTCTCTCTCTCTCTCTCTCTCTCTCTCTCTCTCTCTCTCTCTCTCTCTCTCTCTCTCTCTCTCTCTCTCTCTCTCTCTCTCACACACACACACACACACACACACACACACACACACACACGGTAGCTCAGTGGTTAGAGCGTCTGCCTCACAACCAGAAGGACCGGGGTTCGATTCCCCGACCGGGTGAAGATAAGTTGGGTTTATCTTCTTTCACGTGTAGCTCCTGTTCACCTAGCAGTGAGTAGGTACGCGATGTAAGGCGAGGAGTTGTGACCTCGTTGTCGCGGTGAGTTGTGTGTGAGTGGTCTCAGTCCTCCCCAAAGATCGGTCACTGAGCTCTGAGCTCCTCCCGTAGGGGAACGGCTGGCTGTCTCGAGAGAGACCCGCAGCAGACCAAGAGGTGAATTACACACACACACACACACACACACACACACACACACACACACACATGCGGATGGCTAAGGACTCATTAACAACATCATCCTTAGCATCCTGCAACAGCCATATCGTTTGCATAGGCCCGAGTGTGTCCTAATTAGCGGAGGAGGATCACCTGGCCCCGGAACACCTGACGTGCCCACCTGTAAATAAGCTTAATTGTCGCCGTTGCTGTCCCGGCCGCGTGTTCTCCGTCGGTCTTTATTGCATTGTTTTCGCGGTCTCAACATTTCCACGAAGACTGCCTGAGAAACCGGTTCTTCTGGATACGATGTGCCGAGTTATCTTTATATTTATTTTTGTAGAGAACTTTGAGGTGTGTCTTTTGTTTTCATTTGTTTTATGAGTTTTTATGTGTTCCAATACTACGGTAACTTTTTTTTTATTCCAGTTTCTTAAGTCATCGTTTTGGGTTCGAGTGTTTCATTCTTACCATAATGCCTTATTTATTTATTTCCCAAATTCATCTGTATGTGTGCTTCAGTCTCAAATAATTCAATTTTTTTTGCCTGTGTCCTAATCTTACAACTGCATTGTTTTTCTGTAGTCCATCTTCTTGGTTTTATATCTATCTTTTCTTCACTGAAATTGTTCGCTTCTCTGTACGTCTCAGCCTTACATCGGTTTCTTTTATTCATTCTCACTCTCGTCCATCGGTATTGGCTTCCACGTCACTATCTTACACTATCTTACACTGAATATCCTCTTAATTCCGTGTATCGTTTGTTTTGTAGGAGTCATCACCTTCACATTGATTTAAACTGGTTATTTTTTTTATACACAAATGTTTGATATGTATTTTATTAAAGTACGTAAATATTGTCGGTGGCTCAACTCTTTAATTAACTTTACCTGTTGAAGGCTAACGAGGATGAACACAAACACACCAACGCGAGGATGCCAACACGATCAGATCATTATTTTGCCTCAAGGTTAGAGAAACGAAGAAAGAGTTTGATTCATTAAACTAGAGCATCGCCAGCCGTACAATTTATCTTCCCTTTTCCTCCTTTCCTTCCCTTGTCATCGTTTCTCAACTATTCTACTCCCTTCATTCCTCGTCCTGATCATCTTCACATTATACCCGTATATTAATTTTCTATGTTTCTCCTTTTTCACCCTTCCCTTCTCTTGCCTTCCCTTCTCTTCCCTTTCCTTTCATTTCCTTTCCTTTCCTTTCCCTTCCCTTCCCTTCTCTTCTCTTTTCTTTCCTTTCCTTTTCTGCCATTCGTCTCCTCTTTCCTCACTTTCCTCTCTTCCCTTTTCTTTCCTTTCTTTTTCTAACTTATCTTTCCCTTTCCTTCTCTCATCTCCCCATCCCCGTTCTTCTCCTTCCCTCCCTCCCTCATATTTTCCGTTCCCCTCTTATTCACTCCAGACCAAGCGGCTTCCCAATGTTGTAAATTAGCGGAATATATCAATAAAACTGCAATGGATTTATCGGAACGCCCGCGAGCGATGCACCACACGCAGCGGGGAATAAAATATCAGTAAAAAGAAGAGATGGTTGTGGAGGCATTAAAATATAAATCCATTAATTACAAACCGACGTCTCAGTAGTGGGGATGGTGTAAGAGAGAGAGAGAGAGAGAGAGAGAGAGAGAGAGAGAGAGAGAGAGAGAGAGAGAGAGAGAGAGAGAGAGAGAGAGAGAGAGAGAGAGTATTCTTTTTTTTTTTGTCAACACCCTACGTCATAGCCTCGCTTTACTTAATTAACAACTACATACCTTTACATTTTTTGTCACCTGAATATATGTTTTGCTACGTATGTTTTTTTTTTCATAATAATACTTTACCCATAAATTGCTACGTATGCATTTTTATGATAGCACTAAACTACACATACAAGTTGCATAGCCGCTACCACGCACACACAACACCACATGTACCTCTCGTTATCACTACTTTCTTTATGACAACCTGCATAAATAAACTCATTATCCTCACCATTATCGTCACCATCACCCTCACTACCACCACACACACACACACACACACCATACATATAACTCCTGTCACCTCTACCCACTATGTGACAGCCTAAACCACTCACCACCACCCGTATGATCATCACCACCATCATCACTATCACTACACCCACATCATCAACACATATCCACCATTACCATTCTCATCGTCACCACCACCACTTTCCTCTACACCCACATCATGCACACTCATCACCATCCTCATCATTAACACACAACACTTACAATCTTCATCATCACCACCAACCACCATCACCACCACCACCACCACACACACAGCAAGAACCTACCACATTTATCTCTCTCGGGCACCAACGAAGTACACAATAATCATTTAATAACCTCTTCGTCTCTTTTCGGGCGGCGCAGGCAAACACGTCCCATCAGTCTGCGGTTTGCGGCGTAACATGTGCAAATATTCCCTTCGCAGTTTAATGATTTTGTGCAGGAAACCGCGTCCCCCGCATGTTGCTTTTGCTTGCTCGGCTTCGGTTTTCGTTTCTGCGCAGGACGAGCGAGTGAGTTAATAGCGAGAGGGACAAAAAACGGCTACATACATCCAGTACCAATTAACATCTCTTTCCGCCTCCATGTTAGCTGATATTGCTAGTTAAATATTATGCGGAATCAATGCTCACGGCGAGTTCCAGTGCAGATTGGAACTCATTTTTATATTGGCGGAATACAAAAGTGATTTATATAAATAGCCGCAGTGAATAGCCAGCCAGTCAGCCGCCAGCTAAACAAACAGACAGACAGACATGCAGACAGACAAGTAGAGAGGAACAGTCAATCATTTAGTCAGCATGGATATGTATACACAATTTTCTTTGTCATGACGGTTGTGTTTGTTTTCGCCCTAATTAATCAAGCTGCTTAATTCACTACCATTTAATTATCATTCTCCAACTGTACATTTTATTTCGTTTATGTAATTATATGTATGTCTGTTTTTTTTTTACGTGTTCGCCTATAGCGCCGGTAGGCTTTCTTTAGGGGCCTGGTGGTCGGCCCAAGCCCGTCATGGCGCAGGAAACTTTTATAGTGGCCCCATTTATTCTTGGCTCATGCTGCCCCCCGGAACTCATTCTTGATTCACTTGGATGGTTTTTTCTAGAGTCCGGGTTGATGGGTGGTCATCAGGACAGCATGTGGGTAGTCTTAGGCCACTCGGCGGTGACAAAAATCACAGGTGGTAGCTTGCGGATTTGAACCCGCGTCGTCCAGCACGCGGTGAATGTGGGGCCCGCACACTAACCACTCAGCCACCGCCTACCCACTGTTTGTTTTTTGTATGTATCTTTTTCTTTTGACTTTTGTTTGTATGTATGTGTGTAAGTGTGTATCTTTGCATATGGGGGGAGGGGAGGTAGTGTAGGGCAGGTGTGCACAATGTAATCACACCTGTAGAGCACACACACACACACACACACACACACACACACACACACACACACACACACACACACACGGAGGGCCTGATTAGTATGTGTCGTGGGCGCGAGTCTTAATCCTTCAGTTTGACATTATCGGCCTTGTTTTGGTGGGTCGCGGTGGGTCGGCGTCAGCTGCGGGTTGGTCGCCGTCATGTAAGTGGAGGAAAAAGAGGATGGATGAGGAAGGGGTGATGTAGGGGAGAGGGAAGGGTGGAGGAGAGAGGGGAAAGGAAGAGAGGAGAGAGGGATGCATGGTGAGGGAGTGAGGGGGAGGTAAGTTGGGATAGCGGGAAAGGTGAGTGAGATGGGGAGTAAATGGGGAGAGAGGGAAGAGGAGGAGGTAGTGAAAGAAGAATGAATAAAGGAAACAGTGAGAGCATAAGAAGATAAAGAAGGAAGGGGGTTAAGAGAGGGTTCTGGTGAAGACGGAATGATGAGACAGGAACGGTGAGGAGTTCAGAGGGTTGAAGGAAGATGATGTAGCAAGATGCGGAATTAAGGCTGTGAGCTTGAGCTGATGGCGGGATAAAACGCGGAGGGTTGAACACAGGGAGAGAAGAGAAATAGATGAATGAAAAATGATTACGAGGAGAGGATCATGTCGAAAAAGTGGATGTAACTGGAAAAGGAAAAAAAAAAGAAGTAATGACATGGAAAGGATGTGATAAAAAAAAGGAGGATGGCGAGGAAGAAAAAAAAAACACAAAAGAAACTGATTAAAAATATAACTCGAGGAAAATATGAGAATAAAATTGATGAAAATGGAACTAGATAAATAAAGATATTAAAGAAGAATAACATGCAAGAGAGGTTGTTGATGAAAAGAAAGGGACAGGCATGAATGAAAAATAGGAAGCGGGATGTATACATAGACCAGAAGCGTTGATACACATATTTTTTCCACACATCGGAGTAGCCAGCCCGAAACAGCTGCCGCATCCACACACACCCATTACACTCGACGCTGAATCATTATTCGATCCTCGCAACAACCCGGCCAGTATTAGCAGCAGCGTCCGTACATGCCAATCCAGTTTTTAAGCGGGTGTTTATATATGGCAGGAAATAACTACTTTCCATACAGGTGTTCCATAATGAAGTGAGCTTGTCGGTACTTTCCGCTTATTTCGTTTTACAAGATATCACGCGATTTGGTGAGTTATGATTTGAAAAGAGGTAGAGGTAAAAATTAATGATATAGATCATCATTATACTTGTATTTATCGTTTCTTTCCGCATTTATCGTTTAAGTAGATAATGCGAGATATAGGGAGGAATACTATTAAAAAAGCCGCCCCGGTCAGTGCTATAAAACATATTTGCCTGTTATTAAGGATGAGAACAGGAAGGGTCAGATTCCTTCGTCCCTGAGGCATGAGTTGAAACATACGCGTCTTTGCGTTCGCCAGTGTGTCCTGAAGGAGTGACTGACTGGAAGGGGCAACTGGGAAGTGTTGAGGCTTTGTGCTACGGAGACTTTATTTCTTACCTACGTATGAGTAAGACTGCAATAGAATGATTATTTGTACTCATGTTTACTTCCTTTTCGTTTCGTTATATTTTATTTATATTATACTTCATGACTGTCACCCCCGATGTGTGTGTGTGAGAGAGAGAGGTTGCATTAAAAAATATCAATAGCATATCGACAAACTGCACAAAATACTCATTTAACATCAAAAGGAAAGAATATTCGCAATACTTTTTAATATACAGAATATCCACGGCTATCCAAGAAGTACACCGTATCAAAATCAACTTAAGAACTTGTGCAAAATATAAACAATAATGCAACTCACGGAACATCTACAAACAGATCATTCATAGCATTTAAAAGATGAAATAAAAACATAACTCCCTAGATCGTTATAATATCCTCCCCGATGCACCTGACTTTTCCTGGCGAGTCCCGGATGAGGTCAGGTTCACGAGACACAGGTAATTAATGTTGATGTCCACGTCGGAAAACTGCTACAGGTGACCGATGCCCCGCGAGGGGAACAAGGGGAGGCCTGTCAGGTGTGGCGCCGAGCTGCCAGTCCCCTGACGCGGCCCCTGCACCGCCCTGTCAATCCCTTCCCAGCACAGCGCCGCACTTCCCTCCCGCCGCCGCTGTTCGTCCGCAAACCATCCGTCCCGCGTCATGTACACGTCACCCACGCCATTTTTTGAGCGGTGGTGCGGCGGCGGTGGTTGCGGTGGTGGTGGAGACGGCCCCGCGTGCATGGCAGTGGAAGGACGAACGTTGCTTGCTCTCTCTCGTCACCTCGAGTCTCTGCGTCAGGTCAACGGCATCAGAATGTACTAAATGTTTGGATAATAATAAAATTTTATATAGACTGATCTTTTGTATTTGAGACAGACGCAAATTTCTCTCTTCCGCGGCATTCGAGGATCTGTCTCAACCTCGCGGCATCACTGTATGCGTAAATCTTCGAACAATTGGAGCTCACGAAAGTAAGGCATCGCCCTGATTCCCTGTTTGCCAGCTGGATGGTATCACAAGTTGTTACTCGGAAATTTGATGAATTATAAACACCTTCGATGTGAATAAAAATAATTTGACATAGATGTCCGTCCGTTTTTCATATCCCTGAACACAATGGGATAAGATCTTTACCCGTCCTGCACTCCTACGGGTCACAGGAAGGGTCAATTGTGATGTCTACGGTACTAAAAAAAACATTTTATTAATAAAGGTAAGATAGTTATGTATAAATATTTTAGTTAGCACAGCAGTTAGCATTGTAACGAATTGCGGAGAAAGGGTCACAGATGCTAAACATGAAGGCAGAAAACGTTAATAGCATACAACATACTATAGACAGTTGTTGATATAATCTTTGGAGTAATTAAATGGACGAACGTAGCGGCTCTTCATCTGGAGGCCATTGCTGTAGAAAACAAACCTGACTTTTATTACAAAGTTTTGAGTAGCCTAAGATCAGCCATTCTCAACTCTCTCTCTCTCTCTCTCTCTCTCTCTCTCTCTCTCTCTCTCTCTCTCTCTCTCTCTCTCTCTCTCTCTCTCTCTCTCTCTCTCTCTCTCTCTCTCTCTCATATCAAGAGTGTTGCCCCTCCCCCTTTAGCCCCCCCCACCCTACTAATGAGCTCTCACTGCCACCACTTTATTATTATTTTTTCACTTTTCGACCCATATTTTCCCAGCCGGCCGTTACCTGAGCGTCTAGGGGCGATTACCTCCATACATCACCTGGCCTCGTCACCCCGTAGGTAATTAGTCTTCGCACACACCTTGCCGACTAGTAAATCTACTTTACTGCCATATAATTGTGGACATAATTTCCCATTGGAAGTGAAATTGTACGTAAAATTGAATCCTCTTCACCTAAACAGCCCTGTCATTAGCGGGCGGTGAGAGAGAGAGAGAGAGAGAGAGAGAGAGAGAGAGAGAGAGAGAGAGAGAGAGAGAGAGAGAGAGAGAGAGAGAGAGAGAGAGAGAGAGAAAATAAAGTACTACATATCTTCAACACCTGCGTAGAGTTAATTGATATTCGCCGCAGTTCAGGAGCTCAAGAAAAAAATGTTGAAAAGGTGCGAGAAGAAAAAGTTTAATCCATATTCATAACTTAGAATGTGGATTAAGGAATAAACACAAAAAAGATCACCTCACCTGCATACGCCCGGAAATTCAAGAAAAGAAAAAAATATACATTAAAAGGAGAATCTAAACACCTGAACCCATTTATATAACTTACGAAACTTACATAACACAATGTGATTCTTATACTTAGAGAAAGGAAAAATAAAAAAAAGGGTAATATTACATAATCTGCGAAAAATGAAAAAGAATTATATCCACACTACTCAGAAGAAAACAAAAGTGATAAGATACTTATAATACTAACATTCTAACACACAATAGGATTAAATATAGAAAGATAAGCAAATAACCGCAATCCTCTACATATAATAATAGTAAAAAAAAACACAGCCCAGATCAAGCAAAAGAAAAAAATATAGATACAAAGACAGATGCAGCGGGAAAGAAAGAAAAAAAAATGGTCTTTCTCCCACGCTCTCGGTGGTCTAATTGGCGGCGACGGGACGGTAATGAATTTTAATTGACCTCTAATTGTCGGCCTGTGCCCCGGGCCTACCGCGGAGGCTATGGGAAAGGCGTGGGAGGGGGCGGGGGGACGGAGGAGAAGGAGGAGGAGGAGGAGGAGGAGGGATGAAGAACGGTATAGGTAACGAGGAAGGAGGAGGGGAATGGTAAAAAGGGGA
>NC_066516.1:15944442-15971942 GCF_024679095.1 Eriocheir sinensis
CATGTCTTATTTATAGACACACACACACACACACACACACACACACACACACACACACACACACACACACACACACACACACACACACGTCCCCCGCGGCTTTTCTCTTCCTTCAGACCACAGCGTTGCTCCTTTCACTCCTCAGCCTCCTCCTCCGGCCTCCCTGCGCCTCCCACGCCCTCGCCGCGCTCTACATATATCGGTCAGCGCTAATGTGGAATAATTAGCCAAATGGGAGACACCAGCCCAGTCGATTTTCCTGGATTGGGCCCCCGATCCCCCTGTCAACCCCAGACAAATGACCCCGCCACCACACGGCCAGCCACCAGCCCGCCAGCAGCCCCAGGCCACGGCGGAGACCAGACCAGCCCTGCGAGAGAGAGAGAGAGAGAGAGAGAGAGAGATTTTCTAAAGAAAAGATAATAGAACATACATGATACTTTAAGGAACAGACAGAAGCATCAAAATCTGGCAGAGTTGTACAGAAATCAGACCTATAAAAGAACACACAGATAAACAAACAAACAATTAACAGAGAGAGAGAGAGAGAGAGAGAGAGAGAGAGAGAGAGAGAGAGAGAGAGAGAGAGAGAGAGAGAGAGAGAGAGAGAGAGAGAGAGAGAGAGAGTGTATCACACAGATGAAACCGTGAGACACGCCCAATGTTGAACGTGTGATGTGCATGACAATATTTTTTTCCCTCCTCAAACAAAAATGACAATGACGTGGTCTGTGTGTGTGTGTGTGTGTGTGTGTGTGTGTGTGTGTGTGTGTGTGTGTGTGTGTGTGTACGTATAGCAGGTACTCATGTGTTTCTGTGTGCGTGTGTGCGGTCGTGTGCGGCGGACGAGACGACTGTTCCACCGAAATTATAATGATTTTAGCTGTGTTTTCCACGAAGTTATGGGGAAGCGCTGCTCCTCCGAAGGTCAACGCCCTGTCGCCGAGGTGTGTTGTGGCCGTGGTGGCGGCGGGGTGGTGCTGACGGTGTTGCGGTGTTGGTTGTCATCCTGGTGTTTCCGTTCTTCCTTCCCTCCTTGCTGTTTCATTGCATCCCTTCCTCCTGATTTCCCTTTTCCTCCTTTACTTCTTCCTTGTTGTCTTTCTGGTGTGTCCTTCTATCATCCCTCTTTCGTTTTTGTGTGTTTCATATATCCTTCTGCTGCCATCCGATTTGTTGTGTTGTTACTATTGCGTTATACGTTGTGACTATTTGGGAAGTTGACTTCAAGGTGTATTTCCAACCCGCATGGTTCATTTTAGCAACAACGTTCGTAAGAGTGACGACAGCCTTTTTTCTTTGTGTTGTTTGCATTCGTCATATCTTTCTTCTTAGCCTCTTCGTCACCTTTTAGCTATTCGGAAACATTTATGTTCTTTGTCCTTCAAGGTCTTGTAGGAAAAATCCATCACGGTGATAATATACTCGTGTTTTATGTCCCCACCATGCACGAGTGGCTTTATACAACAAATAAAATATCGTCTCTTTTGCAGTCGTATATAAGCATATGATCGATTGTCTTATTCTTTATTTGTTTGGCAATATGACGAAATTTACACCCGAGACAGCGATAGAAACAATAGTTTTAAAATAACTAATAGCATAACCAGATGAGCTGTACTCAGGCAACCAGTCAGACTGTTAGTCAGTCAGAAATCCCAGTCAGTCAGTCAGTCAGCCAGTAAGAGCCCAGCCAGACAGTCGGCCATTCAGTCAGCACGTTGGTCTATCAGTTGTTCAAGACCCCCAGTCGGTCAGTCAACAGTTCCTCAGTTAACCAGTAAGTTAGTCAGTTAGTCACTTTGCTGCACATTCAGTTACTCAGCTAGGTTTTGTGCAGCTCCGGCCATCAGTTCAGAGAGTCAGTCTGCCAACCATTCAGTCAAGACTCCAATCTGTCAGTCAACCTGCCAACCATTCAGTCATGACTCCAATCAGTCAGTCAACCAGTCAGTCACACACAACACACTGCCGACCATCACCCCGGAGCCAAACAGTGTGTCATCAGCCCTTTGTAACACACGACACTTCCATAACAACAGCCGCTAGTTTCCGACGCATAAATACCCGTAAATAAGAGGTGAGCACGCCGTCACTCACGCAGCATGTCCCCTACCATCACCCCGACGCGTACACAGAGGCACACACACACTCTTCAAACGGCTACTTCCCTTCATACACACACACAAAAAAAAAGACTCCCAGCACCAGTAATTCCTCCCTATACATACAGTGGCTCGGTGATGTTATTGCTTCGCGGAACGTGTTGGATTATGGCAGTTGTGGTAGTAGCAGTAGTAGTAGTAGCAGTAGTAGTAGTAGTAGTAGTAGTAGTAGTAGTAGTGGTGGTGGTAGTAGTCGGCACCTGTATTATCCATTATTTTTATCGTTCCCATACCTAAAGTTAAGACTTAATATTGCAAGTCTTTCTTTGTCACATTTCAGTTTCTCTCTCTCTCTCTCTCTCTCTCTCTCTCTCTCACTTCGCATAACCACCCCCATTAACCATGAGACAAAAGAGTTATTTCGGTCCGAGTTTCGTTTAGAGAGCGGAGGTAAATCACGGCGCTGGCTGAGGCCTTGTATAGGTGTGTTGTGCGCGGGGTGGCGTGACGTAGAGTGGCCAGGTAATGTGAAGGTAAAGGTGTTTCTTGGCATTAGGCGAGTGCGAAGCAAGGATCCAGGTGAGGGGTCAGGGGGTGCCGGGGGGGGGGGGGACGCTTAGCACAGGTGTGTATAGTGGGTGGACACGCCATCTGTCTGTCGGGTCCTTAAGTACGTATGTGGCACCTCAGCTCACCGTACCTTATCTTATCTTAACTTGCCTTACCTTACTTTACCTTACCTTACCTTGCCTTATCTTGCCTTACGTGTGTGTGTGTGTGTGTGTGTGTGTGTGTGTGTGTGTGTGTGTGTGTGTGTGTGTGTGTGTGTGTGTGTGTGTGTGTATTCCTAACCTCTCCATTTCACGTTTACATGCACGTACGGTTTGCTTGAAGCTTAAGTATGCGCCATAATACAGATTTACTTCCTGTAATCACACACACACACACACACACACACACACACACACACACACACACACACACACACACACACACACACACACACACACACACACACACACACACACCTTCCCCCTCATACTCCTTTCCCGCCTTGCCGCGACACCTGGGCGAGGCAGAGGTCAATGGGGGAACAGCATGCAAACACCATATCTACGGCGGGAGGGGGGGGATAGGGGGCGTGAAAGGAAGGGACAAAGGGAGGGGACGAGGGAGAAAAGGGGAAGTGTACCTGAATTCCCTCGACAGGCGGCCCCCCTCAACGTCCTCCCGCTGTATTTTAGTAATGGAGTAATTATTCTCTTTTCACCCCTCCTCCCTTTTCCTCCCCTCCTCCCCCCCTCCCCTGCCTTACCTTTGCCGCTATCGGACTGGCCCCTGTCTCTCATCCCCCCTCTGGCACCTCTCCTATTCTCCTTTCTTCCTACTCATATGACCCCTTTTCTCTCTCCTCCCTCACCCTTCCTCTTCACCCTTCCTCTTTCTCTCTCCTCATTCTAACCCATCACTTATTCTCCACATCCCTTCTTCCTTTCTCCCTTTCTTATACTCCCTTCATTTATCCTTATTCTTCCCTCACTCTCCCTTCTCTATTTCACATTTTCTTGCTCTTTCCCCCGCAAAATCATCACCCTTACTTCGTCTCCATCACTCCTTCCCTCACCCCTTCTCCTTCCCTCAGCTCCCCAACCGCCATCACCCCTTCTCCTCTCCTCACCTCCCCTACCCACATCATCACCCCCTACCCTCATCAGCACCTCTCATCATCATCACCACCGGGCACAGGTAAGGAGGACAGGTGAGTCAGGTCGTTCTTTGGTAGCCTGCCTTCACTTCACTTCACCTCACCTCGCGTCCCTCATTTTCACGTCGTCGTTGGACATTATTAGGCAAGTGAAAAATGAGGTGATATGTTGCAAAGTAAAAAGCAAAAATACAAAGACGTAAATAAATAAACGTAAATAAATAGATGAATCACGAATTGTTTTTGTACTGAATACGGCTGTACAAAGAGGTGATACGTTAGAGAAAATGTTATGTTCAAGTAGACAATAGTGAACAAGACATAACCGATCCCATAAAACACAAAAAAACACATCACATAAAATACAGAAACAAGTAACGGAAATGTAAATAGATAATAACTTTTAACAATAGCCACCATCACAAGCACCATCTTAACCACCATCACCACTATAACATCATCACCATCTCCAACACCAGCACTACCACACCATCATCACCGCAACCCCCCCTACACCCCTGTCATGTAACCCACCACCACCACCACCACCCTTCACAGTGTCCGGTATGGGGGGTTAGTGGAACAGGGGGGGTGGTTAGTAGGCGCTGTGATCCGAGCCGCCATCTGTCAGTGTAAATCTTTCTCACTCTCAGAAACAGTCATTTTCCGGCAAGTGGCGGCGGACAGGGCGGTGATTTTACGATTGAGATGTTCCCCGGAGCCTCGGGCGGCGGGGCGGGGCGGGGCGGGAAAGGGCTGGGTGGTGGTGGTGGTGGGGGTCGGGGTGGGGGTGGTGCTTCATGTTTGTGTTTGTGTAATTGTGTAGTGTGTGTGTGTGTGTGTGTGTGTGTGTGTGTGTGTGTGTGTGTGTGTGTGTGTGTGTGTGTGTGTGTGTGTGTTGCGGAACATTGTGTCCGCAGTGTGTTTTCATGTATTCCATAGTCGCGGTGGCCAAGATTTTACATTATATTCCGTCGGGGAGTTTTTAGGTCTGTATTCCTGTAGATTACCATTCACACATTTTTATCGTTTCTTAGCGTTCTTCTTCTTGTTACCTATCAATTGTGGCTTTTGCGGGGGGTACTGACTCGTTCACTTCCGTCGGATGCTCTCTGTATATTTATCTGTGCCTGGATGAGTATTTCGTACCAAAACCTATTTCTTCAGAATATCTGCGGCTATTATGATTTCCGTTTTGCAAAGGTATCCAAAAATTGAAGGGGTTTACCCTGAGGACACACTGTATAAAGACGTTAGTTAGGTAAATACATGTCGTGTAGATGTGTTCCAATAATTGAACAACCTATCCTTCTAGGCGTTATTTTGAGACTTTGCTCTCTATCGAGGCTATCCTTTTCTAACGAATCAAAGTTAGCTGAAGTGGAGGAATACTTGCATCACATCATATTTTACCATAGTTTTCTGCTTACATTTCCGTTACTTGTTTCTGTGTTTTGTGTGATGCGTTTTTGTGTTTAATGGCATCGGTTGTCTTAATCACTATTGTCTACTTGTACATAGCTCTGTGGTGGTAATTTCATTGCCCTTATGTCGTTCCGTCAGGAAGGAATTAGGTCCATAGGTCCTTATTACTACCTTAAAATCCTACTCCAATCCGCTCTTGCAACGAGACCAAGAAGCTAGATAACGAAAACGTCATTTTTAACATTTCTGGTACACTTTATTTCTTCCGCGTGGGCGGGGACGGCAGGTGACCGAGCGATGTTGAAGGATATTGTGTCTGCAGTGTGTGAGTGCGTCACGAGTGACGCACAAGGTTTCTCATTTCCGCTGCCCGATGCGGCGGGATATTACAAGTGTCTGTGATGTGTGTGAGCGCGTCATGAGTGACGCACGAGAACTCCCAGCTCTGGTATTATTTGAGTACCTCGGACCCGATTGACGCAGAATCTAAGACATGGTGTAGCGGGCCTTGACCGTTTCACTTGTTTACCGCTAGTGTACATTTCAGTGAAATAACCAACCAAAAACTCGTGGGATATTTCCAGCTTTACAAGAACACATCTACTCAATAGTCACTCCCATGCAGAACGTGTGTGTGTGTGTGTGTGTGTATGTGTGTGACCGCAAGGCCAACATACAAACGCACACGAGCACGCACGAGTTAACTTGTGGTGATGCGGCTGAACAGACCAATGATTGTCTTGAATAATTCACGCCAACCCGACCCAGTGAAGGAGATAATGAAGTGACGCAACCACCAAGGAAGAAACTGGAATGAAGGAAAGGAAAGGAGATTGGAGGTGATTGGAGTATTGGGGGGGAGGAATGGTTTGGAGAAAATGGGTTCGAGGAAGCAAAAAGGGGAGGAAGGGGAAAAATATTGAAAGGAAAAAGGGCGAGGGAAGGAAGGAAGGACGGAGGGAAAACAAGAGTATAGGAAAAGAAAAGGTGTGATTGATAATTAAAATGGAGGAAATGAATGAGTGAATAAATGAAAGAAAAAGAAAAAAAGTAAAAAAAAGAAGGAAAAAAGGAAGTACAGAAAAAGGGAAGGAAGATGAAACGGAAGTTGAGTACGAGAAGTGAATAGAAAAGGAAGGAAGGGGGAGGAAAAAATGGAAGGTAGAAAAGAGGGAGGGAGGGGAAGACAAGGTGTTAAAGAACCAGTAATAAAATAAGGGCATGGAAAATAAAGAAAAGAAAGAAAAGAAAGCAACAAGTGACGGAGAAAAGAACGAAGGAAGTAAAACCAGGAAAATACAAAACAAAACGATGGAGAGAGGAAAAGGTGTGAAACGAACAGTAAAAGGAGGAAGTGTAATAAAGTAAGGAAGGAAGGAAGCAAAAGGAAGGAAGGAAGGAAGGAAGAAAGGATGGCCGTCAGAAGGGGGAGGACCATGTAGTGACGCGAGGCTGAATGGAAAGGGAGATTGGATTTATTTTTGTGTGCTGTTCTCATAGGTGGAGAGAGAGAGAGAGAGAGAGAGAGAGAGAGAGAGAGAGAGAGAGAGAGAGAGAGAGAGAGAGAGAGAGAGAGAGAGAGAGAGAGAGAGAGAGAGAGAGAGAAAGGTATTCACTCCCCCTAACAACAACCACGAGGATCACTAACTTTGGCCCTGGTAGCTAGAGGAGGAGGAGGAGGAGGAGGAGGAGGACGAGGAGGAGGACAAGCCCGAGGACGAGGAAGGAAGGAAACTAAGAAGTGAAGTAATAACAATAAAAACAATAATGATAATACAGGAGAATAGGATATTAAAAACATTAACAACAATGATAATAATAATAATAATAATAATAATAATAATAATAATAATAATAATAATAATAATAATAAATAAATAAATAAATGAATAATGAAAGCAAGTATAAGGAGAAAATTAACTTCAATAAGACCAGGAAAATGAAAAAAAGGTTGGGCAGCGGACTCAATGAGGACAGTAGTAGCAGTAGTAGTAGTAGTAGTAGTAGTAGTGGTAGTAGTAGTAGTAGTAGTAGTAGTAGTAGTAGTAGTAGTAGTAGTGAGGGAGAGAGAAGCTAATGAGTGAAAACCATCGAGACAGCAAGTTGTTTCGCCAAAGTTAACGAATCATTGTTGTTGTTGTTGTCGTTCCCGCGGACAAGTGGTGGACGACGAGGCGACGGTGAGTGACGAGGGGCTTAATTACCTTTCATAGGAGGAGGAGGAGGAGGAGGAGGAGAAGGAGGAGGAGGAGGAGGAGGAGGCGGCAGGGGAACGCGTCTAAGTTCTAGTAAGTTTGTGTCGGGCTTGATGGGTTGACTTCAAAGTTCAGGTAATCCTTCTCATGCTCTCGAGTAGACCGAAGAAAAAAATATGCATGAAGTTTGTACGCTTAGTATACTCTTAATATCAGCCATATTTTGTAGCATACTTTAGTTTTATACTCATTGTTTTTTCGGTAAATTGTAAAAAAAATGTGGTTATTAAATTGGCAGCAGTTCCAAATATCGTGTTTTTTTTTTTTTTTTCATTTGCGAGACTCCTTTTGAAAATTTTAAGGTCTATAAGAACAGCGGCAGCATTGTATATAAATCATCTCAACCTTCCACTACGCCCCTTCCTTCGTACCATATAATTTCACTCTAACAGTATCACATCGGCTTTACCGCTGCTCTCAAATTCATGATCAAATCCTCCACCACATCCCTTCCCCCCTGCTACATCAATTCATTTTCGCACCACACCTTTGCAGCTACACTTACATCCACATTATTAAACCCTCCACTGCATTCCTTCCTGGTACATCATTTCATCTTAGCAGCACCACATCAACTTTGCTCCACCACTCGTATCCACATTAATAAACTCCACTATATTCCTTCCTTCTTTTATACCTCACCATTTCACTTTATCCGCACATCACCACCTTTCCGACTACTCTCATCTCCAAAACTGAGACCTCGACTACATCCCCGCTCTCCTACCACATCGTTTCATCATTGCAGCGCCACAACACCTTTCCTCTACCACTCATGTCCACATTAATAAACTCCACTATATTCCTTCCTCCTTGCTTCATCATTTCACCCTGTCAGCACAACACCACTTATATTAGTACATTGAAATCCATAATTTAGTCATCTATTACGTCCCTTCCTTCCTGCTGCATCAGTTTGTCTGCAGCACCACCTCGCCTCTGCTCCACCATGCACTAGCACCCACTCCACAAGTCCACATCAGTCATTATTCTTCATCCTCTCCGTGCATCACTTCATCTCTCGTCCAGCATCTTTGTATCCACTTTCATTGTACATTTAACCTTCTCACCCTTACTTTTTTCTGTCTGCTCTTTCTTTCACCATTCATGTATCCACTTTCATACACACTTAAGCGCATAAGATTCTTTTCCACATTTAACCTTATCATACTTACTCCACTCTTACCTACCCTATTTTTTTCGTGCTCAGCAATGTGATTTTAATATTTTGTGCACCAAATCACCGCATGTCTATTCCATTACATCCTTCACTATCGCTATTCACCTAAAAGATCACCTTACTGCTGATCCACTTGTACAAGACGGAACAATATTTATCCTGCAGCCCTTCATATTCTATACTCAAGTGATTGTAGTCCTGTGGTATTTAATTTTCTTATTTATCAATTGTTCGGACTTGTTATATCGATATTATTTTGCTCATATTGCATCTTATAGTCATGTAAACGATTTCACCTGGCTCTCTTCCTTACCTGTGTTGTATTTCTCATAATACTATCATTCTCTCTCTCTCTCTCTCTCTCTCTCTCTCTCTCTCTCTCTCTCTCTCTCTCTCTCTCTCTCTCTCTCTCTCTCTCTCTCAACACACACACACACACACACACACAAGACTCTTCTCCGCCTCATTGTTTTCCTGCCTCCTCAACTAATATCCTCGTCCTAACGTGATCTTGCTAATCTCATGATCTTCACTCTGATCTCACCTCTCTTGGCATCCAACCTACCTCTTGCTCCTGCCGCCCCCCCTCCTCCTTCCCCCCCTCTTCTTTTATAAGCCCCCCTGAGTGTATACCTTCCTCTTCATCCGCTTCTCCTCTTGCATCTCCTCCTCCTCCTTCTCCTTCTTTTACCTCCTCCTGCTCCTCCTCCTCCTCCCTCTTCTTGTCCCTCTTCTTCATCTTATTCCTCGTATTCCTTTTCTTCTTATTTCTCCTTATCCCTCCTCCTCCTCCTTCTCCTCCTCCTTCTCCTCCTCCTTCTCCTCCTCCTCCTTCTCCTCCTCCTCCTTCTCCTCCTCCTCCTCCTCCTCGCCGATGAAACGCTCTCCACACGCTCAAGGTTCCTCGTGCCTGGTTTCCTCCCATTAGTATGATGCCTCACAAGGTTTCTTCCCGCCATCTTCATCCCCCTCATCTCCGCCGCCCGACGCTGCATCCATCATCACCGCCGCCGCCACCTTCTTCTACTGGTCGAAATGCCACCTTCAACTCCAATCAGACTGCTGCTACCATTCCTTTTTCCTCCTTTCCCAACTACTGCTTGTTTTATTAGTATCATTATATATACTTTTGGTGATCTGTAGTTTTCATGAAATTACTGTGTGATGGACCACTTCAACATCCTTCATTTCTCTTACACTCCCCCCAAAAAATGAAATGTCGCAGTGTTTAAAAATAGCTTCATTCCGGCCATCACACCATTTTCCACTTTGTTGTTTTTATAGAGGGAAAAAAGTGAGGTATTCAGGCTACTTTTGTCAACACAATTTCTGTTGGCACACACAAAAACACGAATTTTTCCCCTCCGATCCGCAAAAGTACGAGGATTTTTACCGCGGCACAGTGCGGCCTGCAGGCACAAAATATCATACTGTTACTGGCGTTGCTGCTGCTATCACTACTACTACTGCTGCTACTACTACCACTATTACTACTACTACTACTACTACTACTACTGCGACACCATCAACACTACCATTGCAGGAACCAAAACCATGCATCACCACTCACAATCATAACACCATTGCACCATCACCACCACCAAACCTCACTGCCTCTGCTACTCGTTACGCTACCGTTGTTGCTACTACTACTACTACTACTACTACTACTACTGCTGTCGCTGCTGGGCTCGGCTTCCCCTACACGCCTCTCCCGGTTGTCAATTTCATTAAATCATATCAAGTGTACATTAATCTTCATACAGGGAGGGGAAGCTGCTGTATTTGCATGAGATCTCGGCCCCATTTGACTGGAATTTCTCTCTCTCTCTCTCTCTCTCTCTCTCTCTCTCTCTCTCTCTCTCTCTCTCTCTCTCTCTCTCTCTCTCTCTCTCTCTCTCTCTCTCTCTCTCTCTCTCTCTCGTCATTTTTTTCCGATTCTGTGTCATTCTTTCTCTGTCAATAGTAGTGTGTGTGTGTGTGTGTGTGTGTGTGTGTGTGTGTGTGTGTGTGTGTGTGTGTGTGTGTGTGTGTGTGTGTGTGTGTGTGTGTTTCCCCGCTCGCCTCCTTTGTTTTCTTTCTTTTTTTTCTTTTTTTTGCTTCACGTCATGAAACAGTATTTAAAAATCATTCATTCTTGAACATTTCCATTCGGGTTGTAAATGAGTGTATGTATGAGAGAGAGAGAGAGAGAGAGAGAGAGAGAGAGAGAGAGAGAGAGAGAGAGAGAGAGAGAGAGAGAGAGAGAGAGAGAGAGAGAGAGAGAGAGAGAGAGAGAGAGCAAAAGCGAACGTTTGTGTGTGTATGATTCATGCCGGATTCAGTGATGGCGGCGTTTCTGACGTTTGTTTAACACCGCTCTTGGTCATTATGGAGGAGGAGGAGGGAGAGCAATGCCAGTCGTTCGGTCGGTCGGTCGGGGCAGGCAGTCGGTCGGGGAGGGTGGTCGGGAAGAGAGGAAGGCTAGCACAGAGGGAGGGGTGGGGGAGAGGTAAAGGGAGGGGGAAATGCGGATGGAAACTCATATTCTGAACTGACAATCAATTTCGTGGGCTTTTGATAAATGAATGTAAATGACGGTGAACGAGCTGGCGGCCTCCGGCGATTACTGACTACTTGTGCCTCGCGCCGTGTTGCAATGGCGCTCAATGACTGACTGACTGGCTGGCTGACTGACTGATTAAGTGACTGAGTGATTGTGCGGCTTAATGACTGACCGACTGGGCGGATGAGTGTTTGGTTGCATGTGTGACTGATTGACTGGTTGATTTGCTGTGTGCCTGCCTCCCTGACTGACTAACTGATTGACTGACTGATTGACTGTGGAACTTATTGACTGACTAACTGACTGAATGGGCGAATGAGTGCCTGACTGCATGTATGACTGATTGACTGGTTGATTTGGTGACTTCTTGCATTCCTGATTGACTAACTGACTGACTGACTGATCAACTGACTGTGTGACTTAATGACATAAGACTACCTGACCGGATGAGTATCTGACTGCATGTGAGACTGATTGACTGGTTGATTTACTGACTGCTTGACTGACTGACTGATTAAATGACTGATTGACTGTGTGACTGACTGACTTACCGACCCGATGAGTGTTAGCCTGCACGTGTGACTGATTGACTGGTTGATTTGCTGCCTGCCTGCCTGCCTCACTGACACACACTAATTACCTGACTCATTAACTGCATGACCTGCTGACCATTACCACCATCATCATAATTGCAAGTCATTATTATCACCATTACTGCCTCTATTTATTCTTGTACAACTGGATTCACGGACGAATTTTTTTTTTTTGTTGGAGCACTATTATTTTTTTTCATTTTTCGTATTTTCTTGTCATCATTACTATCCTTTTTACCTGTCATTTTTTCCTTTAATAGTTCTCACATCAAAATCGTCATGATCGTGGTTAATTTTAACATCAATTTCTCAACCTTCACTATTGCATGGATGGATTCAAACTCCCTCTCGCTCTCTCCACTCTCGATCTCGAACCATTATTATTTCCCCCATTTCATCGCCGGCGTCGTTCCCAACTATTTGCCACCATCAGCACCACAATTTTTTATTTAGTAATCCTTCAGGAAACGCCATCATCGTGCATTATATATTTTTCTGTAACACCAAGCTTAAGTTTTAGCTTGAAAATATATAAAGGAAAAAAATCAGTGTCACTACTACTACTTATCATATATTATTATTTTATTTTTTTTTTTTTTTTATGATTGTATTTTTTTTTTTTATTTATTTATTGTTTTTGTAGTACGCTCACCAATCAATATATATATTTATTAATACGTGTAAGTTATATCAGTTTTTCTTTTTCTATGTCTATAAAATCGTGTACCATTTTATGTCACTTAAGTTCAAGGTTATTCACCAGTACTTCACAAACACACCCTCAGAATCATGCGTCACATTCTAAAACATGTTGTATACTTGCACATCTGTCACTCACACACACACACACACACACACACGCACACACACACACGCACACGCACACACACACACACACACACACACACACACACACACACACACACACACACACACACACACACACACACACACATCATCCCTAGCCGAGTTAATACCCTTCCCGCCGCCCCTCGTCCCCTTCAACACGTCAAGTCCCCGATAAGTCCCCGATACACACACACCCTCGTCGTCTCCTCTCGTCACCGCCGCCGCCGCCCCTTCGTCCTCATAAGCTCCTCATGCAAATGCATCTGATGTCTGAGCTCTGTCATCCACATAACACCACTCATTCATTTGTCATCTCTCACACCCGCGGGGAGTCAAGGGGACGCTTCAGAGGCATAACAAGGGGAAGAGGAGTAGGAGTAGCGGGAACACCTCCAACAGGAATGGGCTGCCATATAGCGGTGAATGTTCAGCTAAGAAGAATGTGTACTCATTTGGAATTACTGAACGGGTTTGCACCCATAGGAGATTCGATCATATAAGTAAAGGCTCATCGAAGGCTTAGATAAAAAGATATAAATAGTCTATATTTTGGGGGGGCTCGCGAAGACTTTACAGGAAAATACTGTGAATATCTAAGACAGTGTGAAAGCACGATAAGGAATCTCTAGTCTGGGTATCTCTATTTTCAAATTTATATAATTCCTCCAATTTCTTTATATGCGTTTTCATGCCCTCACCCATGAATCTCTCATAAAGGATTACAAAATGATCAGACATATTCCTCCTCCTCCTCCTCGTCAGCGCCGCCGCCATCTTGCTTTTCGAAAAGGAAAAAAAAATCATCGTTAAACATATCCCAGGTTAGCTGAGAATTCTGAATACGGTTACCTTCCACTATTCACTTTTCTAAAACAGATGATTCAATACCCTTATGCAAAGTTCGCACGCTACATATATTAACTGTGGCCTTCCTTTTGTCGTCCTTCGCCCGATCCAGTTTCTGCCCGTCAACTGTATCATTCCGAGGCGAGAGAAGGTGAATGGCTGTCTGACGAGAGGAAGTTCGGAAGGTGACGGGGCTGTGGGAGGGTGAAAGACGATGCGGCACAAACCAGGGAGAGGAAAAGTGAAGGCTACGGCGCATTGGGAAAAAAAGGGAGAGAAAAATATAATATAATAGTGGCACACATTCTTCACCGTTACCCTATGAAATGTACTTTATTTTGATTAATTGCTTGCTTGTCTTGGTATATAAATGATGATTAGAGCTCAGGAACCGTATTAACAAAACGTATGACACATATTTAATGTTAAAACACAATAGAAATATATAAAAATTTCTTAGGACAATACATTATTTGAAGAAACAGTCTGTGAAAACGTTTACAAATACTTCTCTTTGAGTTACCCGGTTTTTGTTACTGTCACGTGTCGAGAAAAGTACATAAGGATGGCAGATACATTGTGCTAAAAAATACAAGAAATGTGAAAACGCCTTTAGAGCGACCATTTTGTTGTTGTCACCGATGTTTACAAGTAGCACAAGGATCTCTGCCAAGATATATATCTCAGCAACTACTGCTTCCACTACCTCTATAATTACAACAGCACTCGCTTTTATTGTACGTGTTAGTAATAAAACGTACAATAAAAGAGAGAATATCATATCTCCCTTTACTAACCACACACACACACACACACACACACACGCACACGGTCTGTAACCGGCAATCCCAGGAACACATTGGCCGTGTAATGCCGTGCAGGCCGCCACTCTCGCCTCCCTCAGCGCACGTAAACAAGCCCGAAAAAGTACCCACAACTGCCCCTAACAACAGCCTGCTCCCCTACCCCCCCCTGCCCCCTAACAACAGCCTGCTCCCTTTCACACCTCCCCGCCACCTAAAAAAGCCTCCCTAGCCCGCCCCTGTACACCTCGACGCTTTATTCCCCTGTCACACCCTCCATCTCACCCGTAGTTACAGTCCCTTCCACCTCTTACACACATTTCTATTCCGCCATATAGTGCGTCCCACTACATCCCCTTTCCTCCCTGTTCTACCTTTACCCTCCTCAAACACCCCTTTCTCCCTTTTCCTATCCTCTTACGCTTCCTGCTACACCCCACACCCCAATACCACACCCCCTCCCAGCGCCTTCTGGATCCCCTGCCACGTTCCCTTTTCCACACAGCTCCCTCGCCTCTCCCCTGTCCCCTTGTTACACTTCCTATCAAAAGGCAACACCCGCTTTCTCCTACACACAGCACCTCGGTCCCCTGTTGCACCTTTTCCATAGTTCTCCCCTATCTCTCCCCTGTTCGATCCCCCACACCCCCCACACAGCCCCCTGCTCATCCCCCAGTATCCCCTTATGCCCGCCTCCTTCCTCCCCAGGCCCCTGCTCTCGTTTCACAGCCCCCGCGGCCCCCCAAATACGTCCTGTGACCTACTATTATGCCTTCCCTCAAGTCAGCCGTCCTCTCTCGCGTTGCTCCCCTTATAAAGCTCCCTCCGTGGCCCCCTTTCCCCTATTGTGTTCCCAGGCTCAGTTACGGACAAACCTCTACGCTGTTAGGAGGTTTTGTGGAAGTGGGCAAATAAAGGAAGTAAAGATGAGGCAGGTTAAGGTATTTGGAGGGGGAAACGTATCTAGAGGCGGATAAATATGACTGAAAGGTGAAATTAGATCAGTTGCGAAGGGGAATATTTTTTTTTTTTTAAGAAATAGAGAACGTTGGCTCAATGAGAACTAATAGTGTAGTTTTAGAAAGAAGGGAAACCCACATTAATACATTTCTTGTGTCTATGGAAACCAGCATTTTAGTATCAGGTTACGTTTTGTTTTGTTGTTTTGGTATACATAAGAAGCTTTTTTGTATTTTTGTTCACAGTATTTATTAACTTTTCACATATATGGAGGGCCGTTAGTGATTCTTTCGGTGTTTTGTGCTCTAGTGTGTAGTGTCTCAGTTGTCTGTCTTTTAAGAGTCTGTACCTGGATGGCGGTTGAGGTTGTCTGCTTTTTGGTCCCCGTTTATTAGTTTCTCACCTGTTCCTTACCTCTTTTCTTTGTGCGTTGTCCTTCTTTCACCTATGTCATATGAGCTGTTTCATTAAGTTTTCGTTTCTAATTCCCTTTTCTTACTTTGCTCCTCCTTTTCTTTATTATCCTTTTTTTTATCCCCTTAGCTTCTTAGTTTCCGTTTCTTATTTCTTTTCTTAGTTTCTCACCTGTTCTTTACCTCTCTCTTTAATCCTACGTGCTTTCTTTCTTTCCTCTTCGTCAGATGATGTCCATTTCTTGGTTTCCGTTTCTTATCCCTTTTCTTAGTTTCTCACCTGTTCTTTACCTCTCTCTTTAATCCTACGTCCTCTCCTTTCCACTTCGTCAGATGATGTCCAATTCTTAGTGTTCGTTTCTTATGTCTGTTTCTTAGTTTCCGACATTTAATTTTACTATTATCCTCTCTGTTTACTTGGATGTCGTGTCCTGGCCTTACCCTCGTCGTATGAAGAGACCGTTCCCGCCGTTGGAATAAGGCAGATACAGCTGGGTCAGGGTCTATAGTAATATGTTGCCTTAAGTCAGCATACTTTTTACCGGCGTCTACTTTTTATTCTCACGTGGTTTGATTTCACGATGCTAATTTACTTTCCATTTTATTTATCTACGAAGTAGTAATGTTTTTTTTTACCGAATTGCATATTCTTTACTGACAAGTTTTGTTTGTATATATTTAGTTTGCTTCTTAATAATTTTGATCGTTTCCCATGCAAGAGCTGCTTGTGTTGTTGATGTGAGTTGCTGAGTCAGCAGCATTAATCGTGGCGTTATGTCCGGGTGTATATATAGTATGACTTTGACATATTATTTCTCTCGCCTTTCCTTCATTAGTTTCATTGCTTACTTACACGCCTGCTCTGTGTTGTCTGCAGGGCCGGCGACCAGCACGGGGCGAGGTGCTGCGCGGGTGGCGGTGAGTAAAGAGGTTTCGCTGTTCTTTATTGCCTTCGTCGGTACTTTTTTTTTCTGCTCGACACAACGCAGCGTCTGAATGATGGGCCTTCAGACGTAAAGTAAATAAGAGTAAATTAAGTAATGAATGTAATGTCTTCTGCTTGGTTTTCTCCATTTTTTTTGTCACGATATGAATTTTGTATATTTTCTCTTCTTCTGTGTATATAATTATTTGTTGTACCGACATAGCTCTTTTTTATCACCACGTCACCGTGACGTGCTCGGGAAAATAACACCATTTGCACGATGATTGAGGAAATTACACAGGAGGAACGAAAACAAAATGGACGAAGCAGTTGACGGGAATTTGTAGCAGGAAGGCGCGAGGAGAGAAAAATAAGTCATAGACTTTCACACACGTCCTTCTTATTAATTATTATTGTTTTTTTACTGTAATAGAAAAAGATAGGCATATGTGTATCAAAGGTCCGGTGTAATTTTCTCAGGCTATCTATTTTTTTTATATGAACAAGGAAGCACTCATAATTTAACTGATCCTATGGAGCATTGATGGATGAGGCACATGACAAGTCTCCCGCCGCGCAGCTTTCCTCTCCTGCGCCGCCGCCGCCGCCGCCGCCGCCGTCCCCGCCGCTGGCACCACAAGGACTATGGCGCGAGGCTGCAGGAGTTTGTTCTTGCCCTTATTCTTTGGTGCAATCAAAGGGAAGATGATTGAATTCTTTTTAAGTAACTCGCTTGTTGAACAAAGTCTAATTTTCAAGTAAATAACTCATAGTTAAAATAAAAAAAAGTTATCCATTTTTTCACCTTTAGTTTTTGCGGAGTCTTGATATTCTCTTTATACAGCACCGCCAGACAGCCGGGCAAACAGTGTGCGTGCGTGTGTCGGCGAGGCCCTTGCGCTAAGCACCTTACTAATCAATTTCTCACGTTAATTAATCAATAGACTAACCTCCTCCCCCACGCCAAACAGTTTGTCCTGTGGAGCGAATCAAGTTTGTTTAGGAGACTTTATGGGTCACGTTTGTGGAGTTACTTAGGGTAGTGAGGCGCGTCAAGTGAGTGGAGGTGCAGTTTTAGACGCTTCAGTAATCCTGCAAAGGTCGTGCGAATACCTATCTGAAGCTCTGCGTTTATTAGTATTGCTTGAATAATACATACGAAAGGAGCCAAAATAATTCACGCGTGTGTACTTTTAAACAGTAGCAGCGTAGATCGTATATTGTGTAAGGTAATTCAGTGATTTAGGTTTTACATGAGATATTAAAAGATATGTATGAAAGCAAAGAAATGTGTGTATGATATTATTTTTTTGATATTTATAAATAATGTTTATCTACTTTTACACATTTTCATTGCTTTGAGTCCGTGTTACCTTTAAGTATCACTCATTTCAGATAAAATGAGACTTGCTTATCTTACGAATAAATTAATGAAATATTAGTAGTTGTAATTTTCGTAATGATAAAAAATAAACTGTCGCATTCAAATAAATAAAGAAGGAAAGGGAAGAAACAGATAAGCGAGGGTGAAAAGTCGGGCAAAGTTTGGTCCGGGAACCAAAAAATAAAGGGGGGGGGGGGAGATTGGGAACATCGTATAAATATATAGAAAATTAAGAAAAGAGAGGAAAGAAGTAATGGAAACAAAAGGGGAAAAAAATAGCCTTTACAAGGAACGCAGGAAGGAGGAAACATTTATGTAAAGTAAAGGACGAGTTGCACATAGTGAAAGAAGAAAGGAAGGAAGAAAGGAACCAATAAATGTCGACTAGTCGAAATGAAATTAAAGAAAGCAGAAAGTAGACCGATGGAATACGGGACAATGCTGATTTGAAGGGGAGAATAAACAGGAGAGAGAGAGAGAGAGAGAGAGAGAGAGAGAGAGAGAGAGAGAGAGAGAGAGAGAGAGAGAGAGAGAGGTTAAAAGTGGCACATCACACAGACTATAGAAAGGATAAAAGAGAGTAAGAAAGAGAAATAAATAGATAAATCGCAACTTAAATATCTGGAGTTAAGAGGAGGATCAAATGAAAAAGTAAGACAAGATGGCGCTTCACGGGAACTGAAAGATTGAGAGGATTAAGGGAGGCCGTAAGATGGACGGATAAAAAGGGAAGAGGTATGCATGGGGAAGGGACGGCAGTTATTTTTTTTCCTTTTCTACCTAACTCTCCTCCTTGGTTCCACATTCCTGTCATTCTTCCTTCCTTCCGTCATTCTTTTCTTCCTTCCTTCCGTCATTCTTTTCTTCCCTCATCATTTTCTCCGTCATTATTTCCCTTCTTTCCATCGTATCTTGCATTCGTCCCATATAGTCATCCTTTTTTTTTTTTTCATTATTTCCTGTTTCCCTTTAATTCCGTCATTCCACACTGTCTTCCCTTTTACCTTAATTCACTTTTTTTCCCTCCCACATGTCCTCTACCACTCATTCTTCCCTTTCTTTAATCCAGCATTCTTTTTATTCCTTCCTTCCTTCCTTCCTTCCTTCCTTCCTTAGTTCGACGCATTAATACCGACACACCATCCTTGCTTCCGTCTTAGCTTGTTTCCCTTTTCTACTCCCATCTCCTTTCCTTCCCTCCCTATTTTCCCTCCATCTCCCCTCTTTCCTTCCCTATTTCTCTCCCACTCTCCCCTCCTTCCTTCCTTATTTCCCTCCATCTCCCCTCTTTCCTTCCCTATTTCTCTCCCACTCTCCCCTCCTTCCTTCCTTATTTCCCTCCATCTCCCCTCCTTCCTTCCCTATTTTCCCTCCATCTCCCCTCTTTCCTTCCCAATTTCTCTCCCCCTCTTCCCTCCTTCCTTCCTTATCTCTCTCCATCTCCCCTCCTCGCTTCCGAATTTTCCCCCATCTCCCCTCCTTCCTTCCCTATGTCCCCATCTTCCCCCTTCCTTTCTTATTTTCCCCTTTTTCTCTCTTCCTTACTTATTTTCCCTCCGTTTTCTCCCCTCTTCACACCCCTATATTCCTCCCTTTCCCTTCATAACTTCTCATCTCCCATCATTACTTCCCTATTTTCCATTCATTTCCCCTCCTGCTTCCCTATATCCCTCCCCATCTCCCCCTCTTCCTTCCTTATTTTCCCCCTCCCCTCCCCTCCTCGCGTTCTTCTTTTCACCCTAGGCCGCGGGCAGCGTCTTTGGAGTCTTCGCTTCCTAATTACTGAACGTTAATTACCGGCCACGTATTTTATGCCCTCTTGTTTACACCTTCCCGCGCCCCCCGCCGAGCGATGGCCCCGACGTGTTTGTAGATCATGTGGACTTTTTGGAATATATGGTCTTGAGTGTGTGTGTGTGTGTGTGTGTGTGTGTGTTCAGTTTTTCAGTTTTATGTTTACTCGTGTTTTCTTTAAGACTGTATGTAGTTTTTTTTCTGAGTGAATGTTGTCTTTTTTATTATCATCTTCCACTCAAACCTTCCTTTCTTTATCTCCTCTCTTCTTTCTTTTCACTACTTTTCTCCTTCACAATTTCCTCATATCTAAATCTAACTTTTATTTCTCTCCTTCTTACTCTCACCATTATTGTGTTCATCTTCATCCTTATCGTGTGTGTGGCGAATGTCTTATCTCTTATCGTCGTTTCTTTTACAGTATTCTTATCAACAGCAAGTGATTCGCTCCCTCCGTTATCTTTTGACGCGATGTTTATGTGTGATAGTCTCTCTCTCTCTCTCTCTCTCTCTCTCTCTCTCTCTCTCTCTCTCTCTCTCTCTCTCTCTCTCTCTCTCTCTCTCTCTCTCTCTCTCTCTCTCTCTCTCTCTCTCTCTCTCTCTCGTTATTTTCTTTGTTGTATCCGTTAACATGATTTGTATGAACATATATTTTTTTCAGTGTTTTTATCGTTCGTTTTCGTTTCAATTCTCATAATATTGATACGAGTTCTTCTATACAGATATTATAGGTATTCGTTCTCATTTATTTGTTTTAGTATTTCTTCTTCATTTTTTTTCTGCTTGCCTCTGATAGATGTATAAAAGCGGATACAAGTGTCTGGTATTTTTTTTTATACTTGATGTAGATTTTTGTTCATTTAAAGCTTTTTTGGAGGCTGGAAAGAACTGATGATTATGTGTTTTACTGAAGTTCACGTTTTGATCTGCTCACTACGTTTCCTTTCGTTCGCCTTGTACTCTATCCATTATTTTCCCTATTTAGAATTTCGGACTTTCAGCGGGTTTGTAACAGTTGATCGGTGTTTACTTTTTTGTTTACCTCTTTCTCGTTGTCTGCACAGCCTTCCCCTCGCCACTAGGGTCAGTCTTGTTTCCCCTCTTGATTTCTGTTCCCATTCCCTGCAAGGTTTCAGTTCAACATTGATCAGGAGGAGGAGAAAGAGCAGGAGGAGGAGGAGGAGGAGGAGGAGGAGGAGGAGGAGGCGGAGGAGGAGTTAAAAGAAGAAAACAAAGGAAGAAAAGAAGGCAAAGAAAAAAGAAGAAGAAGATTGGGGTTACGTTTAGGAGGAACAGAAGCAGAAGAGGAGGAGGAGGAGGAGGAGGAGGAGGAGGAGGAGAAGGAGGAGGAGGAGGAGGAGGAGGAGGAGGAGGAGGAGGAGGAGGAGGATTAAAAAAGAAAACAAAAGGAGGCTCGGGCATTTCAAACACACACACACACACACACACACACACACACACACACTTAAACACAAGCACACAAACACACAAACACACACACACTCTCTCTCTCTCTCTCTCTCTCTCTCTCTCTCTCTCTCTCTCTCTCTCTCTCTCTCTCTCTCTCTCTCTCTCTCTCTCTCTCTCTCTTCAAATGGCTCTTCTCCCCTTCGTCAGATGCTTTCCCTCTCCCCTCGTCCCCTCGTCACCTCCCCTCAGATGGTCGCCCTTCTTTATTCTTAGCGGCGCGGCTGTTTCCTTCCCCTCGTCGCGCCCCTCGTCTCTTCCCCCTATTAAACATTAGGGAGGATACGGCCCCTTGCCCCTTCACTTCACTCATCATCCGTGTCTTTAGCAATCGTTTAAAACACACTCTCGCTGCCTCGCTAATATAACCCTTCTGGCCCTCTTACTCTCTCTCCCTCTCGCGCTTACTCTCCCTCTCGCTGTTTTCCTCTTCCTTCTCTCTTGATCATCTTCCTCCTTCCCCTTCTCTGTGTGTCTCTTTTCTCCTTCTGTCTTGCTCTCCTTTCGTCTTCTCCTAAACCCGTTTCTATCTTAGTTACTTTTTCTCCCTTCCTCTTTCAGTAATTTTAAACCTTCTCTGTGTCTTTTCGCCCTCTCTTTCTCACTTTTTTCCTCGTTTCTCTTCTTCCCCTTTTCCACCTTCCTTTCTCCGTGTTTCTCTGTCTGTCTCTCTCTCCCTCTCCCTCTCGTTCTTGGCTCGTTTCTGGCTCCCGCTCCTCGTTTGCTGTTGGCTCCACTGACTAACTGAGTGACTGGCTAAGTGACTTGTGGGCGAGCCGCTAAATTTGTAAGAGTTGCTGATTAATTCGATTTCTCTGACTTGTTGTATGGCTTCACTTCTTGCCGATTTTGTACGTGGGATATTTATTTATATTTCCTCTGATTTTTTTTTATTTTATCCTGCCGATCCTGTTCGTTTCTCTTATCGATTTATTGTCATTGTCCTTTCTTTGATTTGTGTTCATGAA
This sequence comes from Eriocheir sinensis, assembly GCF_024679095.1. Classification (NCBI taxonomy): domain Eukaryota; kingdom Metazoa; phylum Arthropoda; class Malacostraca; order Decapoda; family Varunidae; genus Eriocheir; species Eriocheir sinensis. Next base: position 15,966,660 of record NC_066516.1, read on the forward strand.
AGGGTGATGGATATATAACTGTTCAGATGTTTTTTTTATTAATTACTATAGACACTTAAAGCACCAGAGGATTTTTAAAAGAAACAGCTTGCAAGTCACTTATGTTTCCTTTGAGTTGTCAACGAGAAAGCGGAGAGCCAAATATAATACACACACACACACACACACACACACACACACACACACACACACACACACACACACACACACACACACACACACACACACACACACACACACACACACACACACTCACGCACACGCACACACACACACACACACATACACACACATTAAAATACTTCTGTAAACGCAACATGGTCTAGTGTCTGCACAAAGAATGATTTTTTTCGCTGGGATCAGATAAGATGTTGGCATTATCGCCGACGAGGAAATTCCGCTTACACGATATCAAACTAAAATGTGGATGTGGAAGTGGAGGAGGAGGTGGAGGAGGAGCTGCTAGAGGAGGAGGAGGAGGAGGAGCTGCCAGATGAGAAGGAGGTGGAGTACGAGCTGGCAGAGGAGGAGTATGAGAAGAGGAGGAGGAGGAGGAGGAGGAGGAGGAGGAGGAGGAGGAGGCTGGTGGTAGCATAGGTTTAGAACTTTAGATAGTGGTGATGCTTAAGATTAAAAGAGTGGAAGAGGATCGAGGAGCTGATGGAGTAGTATGGGAGGTGGAGTAGGTGGTGGAAGTGTCGATGGAAGATAAGGTAAAACAAGTCATATGTAGAGTAGGTGGAAGCAACGAAGAGTGGAGTGAAGGGAAACCAATAGGACGAGGTGGTGGAGACGAGGAAGAAAAGGGAAAAAAGTGGAAGACGTAAATGAAAAAAAAAACATGAAGAAGTGGAGGGATTGAAAGAAAAAAACAGATGGAGGAAAAATATGGTGGAGAAAGAGTAAGTGGAATATTTTGAGGGGGTGTAGGAAGGACAGGTGGAGGAAGGAGTAGTGGTGGTGGAGGAGGACGAAGTGGAATAAGTGGAAGAGGTGAAAGAAGAACAAATGGAAAGAATGAAGTGAAGGAGGTAAAAGAAGAACAGTTACAAGAATAATACGCGTTGAGGGAGGAGGAGGAGGAGGAGGAAATGGAATAAGTGGAAAAAGGCTAGGAAATGAAAGAACAGATGGAAGAATAATAAGTGCTGAAAGAGGAGAAGAGTGGAATAAATGGAAGAGGCGAGAGAACAGGTGCAGAAGGAAGTAGAGGAGGTGGAAGAAGGGAAGAAAGAACAGGTCGTGCAAGATTAAGTGTTGAAGAAAGGCGAGGAGGAGGAGGAAGAGGAAGTGGAATAAATGGAGCATGAGGAGGAACAGGTGGAGTAGGAAGAAGAAGAGGTGAAGGTGGAGGTGGAGGAGGAGGAGGGGGAGATGAAAGAAGGGAAGGAAGAACAGGTCGTGCAAGAATAAGTGTTAAAAGAAAGGCGAGGAGGAGGAGGAAGTGGAATAAATGGAGCATGAGGAAGAACAGGTGGAGGAGGAAGAAGAAGAGGTGAAGGTGGAAGTGGAGGAGGAGGAGGAAGAGTGGAGGCGAGGCGGTTTTCTGCAGGTGGCGGGCCGGCGGCTGCTCTAGCAAAGGTCTAACTTTATGTGACTTTAATTCGGACAGTTATGGCTCGACTTGCATCCAATTTATGTTTCTTTTATGAGTTCTGCATCACCTGACTCGCTCTTGTATGATTTCGGCGGGAATTTTCGTTTTTCTCTGCACCCGATTATTTCTTTTTTGCTTCGTATAGGCGTAGGTAAAGACGGACTCAAACTATAGGCCTATTTTCTGTTTTTCGTTTATGCTTTTTTCCCTGGACCTGATTATTATTTTCAAAGCTTAGTATAGGCGTAGGTAAGGACGGACTCAAACTATAGGCCTATTTTCTATTTTTCGCTTATGCTTTTTTCCCTGCTCCTGATTATTATTTTCAAAGCTTAGTATCGGTGTAGGTAAGGACGGACTCAAACTATATTGGCCTGTTTTCTGTTTTTCGTTTATACTTTTTTTTTTTTGATGGGCGGGTATATCAATATATACTTAATTATTTTTATTTTAACGACTCCTGTGTACACCTGTATCACATCGTTATCCTTAAGGAGGGACAGGTTAATGAGGTACCCTTTTCCCCATCATTGCTTATCCCCCTAAAAAAAAGATAATAGGAATGAAAGAAAGTTAATGATGACGTCTATTTTTCTTCTTTTTTTTTTCTCTCTCTCAAGCGTTTTTACTCGCGTCATCGCATCGCCTCTCAAAAAAAGGATGGGGTGTGAAGAGAAACGCTCAGGTAGGAGAAGCGAACGAAACACGAAGAGAGAAACGAAACGAAACACAGACGAGAGCTCAGCGACAAGCCTCCTCTAATGGGCGAACCAGCAACACAAAGACTTGCCACAGACACTCAAACCAAGGAAGAAAAACAGAAAGCAAGTCACTCACAATACATCGTTTGACCCCCTATCTCTTCCCACCTTCCCCTCCTCCTCCTCCTCCTTCTAAGGGTACACACACACACAGGGACGGCCCGAGCACTGTAGCCTCCCTCTGTACACCTCTCGGCGCCGCGTTCCCGTCGAAGATACGGTAAATGATTAATTAAAGCCAATCGGGGTCGGGCGTGGAGTGCCGGTGCGGTGTGAGGCAAAGGGGGAAGACAAACGATTCACAGGGGGTTGGAGGGGGCGAAGGAGGTAGTGAAGGGGGGTGAAAAGGAAAAATACCCCCCCTCTCTCTCCCCCCTCTCACTCCCTACTTACTCTCTTGCTTGTGCCCTCTCTCTACACGATCCTCCCTCCTTTCCTCACTCTCTCTCCTCTCCCCCCCAAACGTGGACCATTCTCAAGGAGCTCCCTTTGATCCCGCCACCTTCGTGTTTGGTTCGGATTTTCACAGATTCTCTTTGTTTCGGCGATTGTGAATTTCTAACGAGCCCCTCTCTCTCTCTTTCTCTCTTCAGTGGATCTGTCTCTCGGTCGGTCGGTCGCAGGTGTGTGTGTGGGGGGGGTAAGTGTACGTGTGTGTGTGTGTGTGTGTGTGTGTGTGTGTGTGTGTGTGTGTGTGTGTGTGTGTATTAGAAATATACCTAGATAAGTAGATTGTTAGATAGGTAGATAGATAAAGACAACGAAGAGAAGAGAGGTGGATATTTTGTGGTTTGTGAGAAGAGAGTGTTATATGTTACTCTCTTGCAAGAATTAACGTAAAAATAACACACACACACGAAAAAAAAACATCATATTTGTTAACGCGAAGCAAAGTCTGATGGAGTGTGTGATACAGTTATGGCAGAACGGATGGTATTGCTCCCAGGAAAAAGCTCATTCCTTGTAGACATCCCTGTTTATTTAAGAAATGATGCATGCGTCTTGGTGTGTGTGTGTGTGTGTGTGTGTGTGTGTGTGTGTGTGTGTGTGTGTGTATGTGTGTGTTCCCGCCGGGCGTCACATCAGCGTTGCGTTATGGCGGTGTTATGAACGGTGATGGACTCGTTTATTTCTAAATCATGAACCGTCGGTGCTGCGCAGCGTGTGTTTACCTACATGCTTACCTGCATTAACATCATTACTTACGATCTTGACACGGGACACTCATATATTTGCCGTGTATTACTAATGTTTACCGTTGTGTTCTAAGACATATCATGTGTAGCGGCGAGCCAGAAAGATTTAGCTGTAGTTAGATATGGATTTGCAGTGTATTTACGAACAACAACAACAACAATACCAAGAAGGCGGCCGTTGTGGGTCCGTGAACTGACGCGACGCGCTGTTGTGACGAGGCTGTCAATCTTGGCCCCAAGGTCTTGTGTGTTATCTTTATTTGTCTCGTTTGTCATTCCGCGCCGGACTTTGCCCACGATGACTTTCCCGATGATGAAGAGGACCTAGCTGACGCGGGAAGACTTCTCACTTTCTTCCAAATACGTGTGTGTGTGTGTGTGTGTGTGTGTGTGTGTGTGTGTGTGTGTGTGTGTGTGTGTGTGTGTGTGTATATATATTTATATATATATATATATATATATATATATATATATATATATATATTTATTTATTTATTTATTTATTTATTTATTTATTTATTTACTGATTTATTTATTTATTTATTTCACGGGTATTTCTATGCTAATATGATTGCGTATTTGTTTCAAAATATCTGAACTTAGAATCCTTTTTTGTATTGTTACAATATTAGGAACTCTGCTGCACCATTTTTTTTTCATGGGCCTCCACTGGTCAACACACACACACACACACACACACACACAGCACCACCACCACCACCATCAGCCTGGCGTCGCCGCCGCGCCGCCACCCCGGGGCGGTCGGCCGCCTCAGCCACACCAGCGGCGAGCAGTGGCTGCCAGCCGGTAATCCTAACTGGATCGGGAAGGCTGCGGATGTCCAGCTGATGGCTTTATCCATGATGGATCGCCGGTCAGGTCAACTCAGGCCTCGAGGTAATGGCCAAAACAACAAGTCATTAATCACACCTGGATTATAGATCGGTGATTATCGCAGCATAAAGAGCGATTAACTGCCTTGAAATGTGGCTTGCAAATCAATTACAGGCAGGCCGACCCTTCACACCCCACGCTAACTACTTTCATAACACGAGAGCAGCCGAAGGGAATGTCAAGTCTTGGCTCTCTCCCTCCCCTCCTCCCTTCTCTCCCTCTTTCTCTCTCTTTCTCCTTCCCTCCCTCGGGGGTGAAGCGGAGGGGGAGGAACAGCGTGTGTGTCCTGATGGCAGGGCGATATTTAGTGCCTCTTTCTGTACAAAGAGACTCGCTGGCCAGGGCTACACCAAGCCGCGCACTACACGGACGGATCCACTTAAAGATGTGTTAATATTCGCTCTGTCGTAGATTTAGACACTCGCGGGATTATTAAAACAAGCCCGGACGAAGTGGAGCCGCCGCAAGTGAGGGGCCGCTGTCGAAAGTTCTTACAGGGGTATTTGTTCCTTTTCTCAAGATTATCAGCTTTTTCGCCATCTGAATTTTGGTTTGTAGGGAGAACGAGGTGACAAAAGGAGGAGGAGGAGGAGGAGGAGGAGGAGGAGGAGGAGGAGAGGAGGAGGAGGAGGAGTAGCCGCGAAAGGGAGTATATTTTCGCCGCGGGTTCCAGGCATGCCAATCCCAGACCCAGTCCTAGTCCCAATTCCAGTCCCCGTCCCTGCCCCAGCTCCCCCCCTCTCTCTGGAAGGCAGCGGGAAGGAGGAACTCAGGCCAGCCACGTCCTTTAAACAAGGGGACGGACACCGCCGGAAGGCTGCGGTTGCCTGACATC
>NC_066516.1:15976942-16059442 GCF_024679095.1 Eriocheir sinensis
TAATATTTCATTCGGGCCAGCCAAGATAATCGCCCCACAACGTCAACACGCGAGTTTAAGGGTGGAATTAGCTTATCGGTGTGGTGGGCGCGCATTGGTGGTCGGCCTGTGACCCCGCCCCGACCCGCCCACCGGCCCCGCCCCCGCTGCCAGCCCACAAATAGGCATTATGGATTCATGATGGGCGGGGCCACTGAGGAGGAAAGTTGGGTTGCTGGCAGCGGCAGGCGTCATTTGCAGTGGAGCGTGCGGGAAGTTGAGGACGCGGGCGCACGGCGGCGTGTGGCGGGGCGCTGCTGACGGTCCGCTGCCGATGTGTAGGTGATGCACGAGTGATGCTCCTGACGGGTAATGCTGGCGATGCTGATGCTGCGCTCGTGATTACTAATAAAAGTCATCCTCATCCCCCGTCATATAACCCAACGCGAAAGTTTATACCGAACACCGATTACCGCGAAATGTCAGTTCCCTTTCTGAGCAAACATTTTCTGGTTCGTGGATATATTATTGATCAAACGTGGTCTGCCTAAACAGCTGTACGTACACACACACACACACACACACACACATAACATACTAGAGAGAGAGAGAGAGAGAGAGAGAGAGAGAGAGAGATTGTACCTTGAGGGTTGACAATAATGATATGCTCGGGGGAGAATATTGTCTTCACTCATATCCTAGTTCCCTTCCCTTTCATGCACACCCTTCATTCCTCTTCCCCTTGTCCGCCTCAACACTTTTACTCGGCATCGTTGTAGCCAATCCCTACGTGTGTGTGTGTGTGTGTGTGTGTGTGTGTGTGTGTGTTACCGGCGCCGCTCTGTTATCAGTGTAGAGGGAATAAGTCGGTGTAAAATGAGGGTCCGTCGCCTTTGTTGTAATATTTCAGCTTCTTACCTTGTTGGCATAATCTATAAGTGCAGGTAATTCAGTCATTATTTGTATTGCTCGCATGACGGGGGCTCCCGCGAACCCTCGCCGGACAAAGGTGCGACACGCAGGCCGTCGTCACACCATGTAACGTGTCGGCTGCCATGAGTTTGTAGGGTTGAAACATCACATTCAGGCAGGTTTGATGAGCCAGGTGTCGCAGACAGGTGTGAGCATCCTCCTCCGCCTCCGCCGCCCGCTCACCCTTACCTTGGGGCTCACCTCCGCCGCTCCGCCGAGGCTGATGAGTCAAAACTTATGATGATGAAGGTGACCTTAACATAGTGCTGCTGAAGTAATCCAAGACTACCGCTGTTCTCTCGCTCGCCGCACTCCGCCAGCTTCCACCAGGGCGGCGCCACTGGACAGCCGCGAGTCAGTGGCACTTGCTGGCAACGCGGAGCTTCGTATTTGCTTCTTATTTAGCGTAAATTAGCTTTAGTTCGCCATGTATCGTCTCTCAAGAGGCATCTGGAAGTATTGTAGGGGTATCGTGAAATAAACAAATGTCATAAAATAACTAATGCAGACATTTCCATAGTTAGTATTCCTCCTCGCTGGAGGTTGATGGCAGGTAGGCAGTGAGAGGCAGAGTGGGCTATCTTTTCCATCAAAAATACTTTTCAGCGATTTCTATTTTGAATCTGCGAATCCAAGTTCTGGGGAGTCAAGCTACAGGTGTTAGCGAGGAGGGAAAGTAAGTCCGCGTCTTCCGCCTTGTGCCAGGGAGCCGAGAGCTGGTCCGTGATTCCTAAAAACAGGAAAAAGGGAAGGCGGAGACTGGCAAAGATGGACTTCCAGACACCATTTGGAAACCCGATCACCGCCCTCCCTCCCCCGTCCCCCACAAAAATGGTTACATCCTGAAGTGGATGGACAGTAGAAGGTGGACAGGTACGGGGAGGGCTGCCGCACCGCCGCGGGTGAGGGCGGTCCAGAGGCGGGATGAGAGGAACACGGGAAAAGGAAATTGAACCTGTGGCTAAAGGGGAAGACAAAGGCGCCAAAAGGAGGAATGAAATGCTGCTGCTCTTTAGTGTATTGAGGAATAATTCAGTCCATTTACATACAAAGTAGTCTTTCATTACCTCTTGATCCTTTGTGTCACTCAGTCGGGGCGGGGAGTGGAAATCAGTATTCTGTAGCATTTGATGAAGGGAAAATGGGATGAAATATATAGATCCCTTTCTTGGCGTGTAACTAACAGTTATCTAAATATATAACCCGGGTATAAAGTAGAAAGGAAAAGTCTACATCGATCCTTTGATTAAAAAAAAAAAACTTGAAGCCTGAGTAGCGGGTGTTTACGGCGAGGCGCTGAGTGTATGACTTAATAAACAACAAAGCCACGAGGGTTTATTTATCTGAGCCAAGGAGTTATTACAATGCTTCATATTTATAGGAACCAGAACAAAACCCATCATGATTATAACTGATAACGCAAACCACTTATTTTTGATCCATTAGTAATCAGTACATGAGAGTCCAACTGATATACCCGTGCTCTGTTAAGATAAAGAAAAAAAAAGAACATACTCTCACATCTGTTGCCTCATCTGTCTCAGGTACGCGTAACTGGGTTCAGTCCATCAAGTCAGTCTTCCATGAAACGATAAAGAGAGTGTATGTATCCATTATCGTTCAAAATACCATCGGTGATCTAGGCATCGATGTTATGGTTTGGGTAAAACAACGAAACACCGGTGGATTAGTTTCCCATCTTCTCCACGTCCGACCTGTGCCTCCACCTACCCTCCCTCCTTCCCTCTCACCTCCCTCACCCCCGCCCATCTGCCCACGTCACCATCAGGGGCGTTCCACCTTAACCTGAGTGTTGCTTGAGGCATCTCCACGGTCTCCACCCTCCTCATCCACCCTCCTCCACACTTCACCCTCTTCCCCCCTTCCCCATCCCCCTACCGCCCACTCCACGCATTCACGGCGTGAGACTCTTTATCTCCCCCTGACCTCTCGTCCCCCCCGCGCCAAGCTTCCACACACCGTCACAATGAACCCTCCTCCTCCTTCTCCTCCTCCCGATGCTGCTGCGCCCCTCCATCACTAGCTCACGCCAGGAACAAGAGCCATCCCGCGCTGCTCCCACCATCAACCATCCACAACACCTCGACCCTCCCCAACAGCCAGCCATCTCCACACACCGGCAAAGTGAGCACATTCATCAAAATCAATCACAATGGGGAGGCAGATGGGCCGCCCAGCCCCTCGCGACCGCACTGTGAGGCAGAGTGGGCCAACTGCCGCTGATGCTCACGGCAAAAATCCGGGCGAGGAGTCTGGCCAATCAGAGGCCGGGCGGCGTGCGCGCACCTGCCGGGCGGGCGTGCTTGCTAAGGCTCAGCGCTGCTTGCGGGGCGGACTTCAAATTGTGGCTAATTGTCCTCCCGGTGTCTCCACAAGCTAGTCTGACGCTCCTCCTCCTCCTCCTCCTTTTCCTTTTTCTTTTCCCCTCCCATGGTTCCAGTCGTGCTATCTCGTGTGCTTGCATGTATTGCTGTATCCGCGTGGAAGAGCATCATGTTTGTAAATTTATTTTTGGAGAATGAGTTGTGTGTATTTAGTAAGGATGACGCTTGTTGCAATGTTAAAGTCAAGGATTAAACACAAGGAAGAATAACATATATGTAGATTAATGAGGAAGTTGTGTTTGCTCCTTATATATTAGATTATTACCATTGTACTTTGTTTTTGTTGGATACTGTGCATTTGCCAAAGGTACGAGAATGAGTGATCAGAAGAACCTTGGTAGCTCGCGCACACACACACACACACACACACACACACACACACACACACATACACACTTACCCTTCCTTGTGTCCAGTGTGTCATGCAGGATATTACAATGCAGCCAGAACAGGACACGACCGACACCTTAGTTCCTCAATCCATCCGCTCATCCATGTCGCTTTGTCCCCTCCTAAGGCTGTTACCCCCCCCCCCCCCCTCATTCTCTCTCTCTCTCTCTCTCTCTCTCTCTCTCTCTCTCTCTCTCTCTCTCTCTCTCTCTCTCTCTCTCTCTCTCTCTCTCTCTCTCTCTCTCTCTCTCTCTCTCTCTCTCTCTCTCTCTCTCTCTCTCATGTTCATGTCTTTGATTGGCCGGATACAAATTGCTTGCTCACAATTCTCTTTCTAAATGACTTTTTGGTTAAAGGTGATTTATGGCGCGGCAGAACCATGTGTGTGTGTGTGTGTGTGTGTGTGTGTGTGTGTGTGTGTGTGTGTGTGCCTCGTTCATGGAGGGAAGCGAAGCAAAGGAAGAGATGCGTAGTAGGCGAATCGGAGGAAGGGAGGAAGGGACTGGAGGAGCTGAGAGTCTGTGTCCGCTGCATATGATCCTTGCTGTGTGTGTGTGTGTGTGTGTGTGTGTGTGTGTGTTGATCATCTATTTCCTAATGTTCACACTTCAAACCAACACTGCAGCAATAACCAAGTTTATGTGTATGAATGTTACAAAACAGATTGGAAATGCACTGTACGTTTATCTTAATCAACGAAAACAAAGCATTCATTATACACACACACGAGTTTTTCTATGCATTATGATATTGACTTATGTGGGAATATTATTTATTTTGGTGTGCGGCATTGTGGGTGTATTCAGATATTTGAGTCTGCCCGACCGCCTCTCCATGTTCCATAGTAGTCGTCTCTGGCCAGCACGGCGCGGCCAGCCACCTACCTCGCCGCCTCACTCCCGCCCCACTCACTGCCTTCACCGCCTCGCCCCCTCGCTGATGCCGCCACACTGACCGGGCTGCGCTCTCATTGGCTGTTTCTAGGACTGAGCGCCAGCTCGGGAGCGTGGGTCGAGCATCAAAAAAATCCTCTTGTGATCACTTTCGGCGTATGATCCGTTTCGTTAGAGGAAGGAGCGTCGTACGGAAAGGAAGTGTGTCGCAAATTCCTTCAGAGGCCTATCCGTCCCCAAGGCGGCTATCTACGGGGCAGTTTCCTTAACGGAGTATTCCCACAGCCGGCTGGTGATGCTGGAATTAATCTTCTATAGAATGTGATCCGGCGCCGCTTTACTAAAACACATATTTGCACACACACACACACACACACACACACACACACACACACACACTCCGGTAGCTCAATTTGCTAGAGCGCCGAGCTGCAAGGCTTCACGGCCAAACAGGCGGCGGCTCGATCCCCGCTCAGGCCGGATTCTTTCCGTTGACTAGGAGTAGTTACTGTCCCCCCTTGAGCAAGGGGGATGGAGTGTGTGGTGTGTGAGGTCCTGGCAGTACCCAGAGATCGACAATAATGAGCACTTGCTCACGTCGTGAGGGTACCTGCTAGCGAAAGCGAGTCCACTCCGTGATCAGGCCATGGTGAATTACACCCACATAAAACAGAATAGAGAAGGAAACCCTAGTGAACAAAGGGATCATAAACACTGTGAGCGATATGCGTATCCACTCCACTTTCTGGTTTTGTCTCGCGTGTTTGCACAAACATGATTTTGCATTAACAATAATGAAAGGTATAAAAAATATGAGAACATAAAAAAAAATAAAAAGCAAGGAAAATCTTCACAAAAGCTCCCGGTACATGCATCATAAATCAGCATTAACTCCTGACCACATGCATTCGTTGATATTCTTCTTGTTTTATTTGTATTTTTTATCTTAATCTGACTCCATTGTAAAACCACAATCATCACTATACCAACAAGATGCCCGCAGGTGTAACATGTCAGCAACACCAGGCACTATTATAAAACACAATTTCTTAGTTTTCACCCCCAACCACGAAAATCGTAAGCTGCGAGTTGCGTCGGGGCTCATTTCCGCGTCTTTTGGCCTTCAGTAAGTTGTAAGAACCCACTACATCGACAAACAGGACAAGGAGGAGGAGGAAGAGGAGGAGGAGGAGGAGAGGAAGCAGATGAATATCATGTCTGGAATTAACGTTCTTACAGGTTACTGAGCTGGTGGTGGTAAAAATTCCGCTTTTGCGGTCGACGGTAAATCTGCGTTCCTTATCAACTTTCTTCAACAACCATTTATCCTTTTGTTCGTTATGTCAGATTAATGGGCACCTGAGGAAACCAGGGAAAGGTAATCTGTGGTAACCCGGATGTCACACCGGGTTACTACAGATTACCTTTCCCTGGTTTCCTCAGGTGCCCATTAATTTTATCTTACATCCCGAACAGAAGGATAAATAGTTGTTGACATAAGGAACGCAGATTTACCGTCGACCACAAAAGCGTAAATTTTACCACCATGGTGCACCACCCGCACAGTAACCAGTAAGAACGTTAATTCCAGACACGATATTCATCTGTTTCCTCTTTTCCTCCTCCTCCTCCTCCTCCTCCTCCAAACGCGCTGTGAAGACATCGAGGTCGGTGGGTCGAAGCCAAAGAGAAGAGGAGGATGAGCAGGAGGAGGAGGAGGAGGAGGAGGAGGAAGGAGGGTGGCTGAGCGACTGGCAGCCCTTAGCGTGGCCGTGGTCGATAATTGACAGCGACACACACCGTTCCGCGGAGCCCCATCACGGGCGGCGCGGGGCAGTGGCACCCGTTGCTGAGCAGAGGCTGAGGCGCGGGCTGTGGGGTTTCGTGCGCAGGGAGGGAGGGGGGTAACGTGGTCCTGTATATTAATCATTTTTCTTTTATTTTTTTGCGTTATGCTTATTTTTGATGCGGTTAATTATGAGGCATTTTCCTTTCTGTTGTGGTTTATTTATCTTATATATTTTTTTCTTCCTTTGCTTGCTTTTGCTCTTTGTTTCTTAAGCTATTTATATGTTGATATATTTTATTTACTTGCCTGTAATTGAGTTTAGGTGTTCCGCAGCTGCTTTATATTACTATCAGTTACATAACGAGTTGATACACACTATGAACACATGAATATACACAAGTAAGACAAACCTAGAACGAAGCGATTTTTTTTCTTATCTTATCACGTTCCTCTATTTAATCTGAAAAAAAAATGTTGCCGATATTAACACTTGCTTTCCTGGTACAATTTTTTCCACCTGTTTCACTTTACTGCTCTGCTCAGGTTAATGGTTAGGAAACAACAGCTGCTACACACGAGTATTTGACTTTTTGATCTAAGGAGAATATGAGCCATGAAAACCCCAAAGCATATAATCATAAAAAAAATATATCATAAGGAAAAACATGTAGTCAGTCGTACTCAAACCAGTTTCTATCCTTAATTAAGGCTTTTGAGGGAAACATGAAGTAGTAAACACACGTACTCTTTCCTCTAGGGGTTGTATATGAGGAGGAGTCGGTCAGCGGAGTAATGATGAGGCGAAGAGGCGAGTAAATAAACAGGCAAACACCGTGACTTTGATTGGCTGCATGCGTGTGAAGATGTTTGACGTGATTTGTGTGTGTGTGTGTGTGTGTGTGTGTGTGTGTGTGTGTGTGTGTGTGTGTGTGTGTGTGTGTGTGTGTGTGTGTGTGTTTGCTCAGCTGTGTGTGTGTGTCTGTGTGTGTGTCTCAAGTGTGTGTGTGTGTGATGTGTGTGTGTCTCTGTGTGTGTGTGTGTGTGTGTGTGTGTGTCGTGTATATATCGTGTGTGTGTGTGTGTCTTATGTGTGTGTGTGTGTGTGTGTGTGTGTGTCTCTAACCTTTCTCTTTCTGTCTCTAACATGTCTCTATCAGTCGGTGTCTGTCTGTGTGCCTTTCCTTCGGTCTATCAATTTTTTTCTCTCTCTCTCTCTCTCTCTCTCTCTCTCTCTCTCTCTCTCTCTCTCTCTCTCTCTCTCTCTCTCTCTCTCTCTCTCTCTCTCTCTCTCTCTCTCTCTCTCTCTCTCTCTCTCTCTCTCTCTCTCTCACCCCTTTGTGTTCCTGCCAAGAAACAGACACAACAACAACAACGAATCTTGTGAACCGTACCGCCATTAGTGGAGGAGGAAGAGGAGGAGGAGAAGGAAAAAGAAGAATAAACAGCGTCAAGGGAATAAGGCCAGGAAAGAAGAAATGGAGACGGAGTAGTAAAAAGAAATAAAATAGCATAAAGAGCAAGAGGAGACTGGGATGATAATAATAGTGATAATAATAATAATAATAATAATAATAATAATAATAATAATAATAAGAGGAAGAAGAACAAAAACAAGAACAAGAGGAAGAGGGAGGGGAAGAAGAAGAAGAAGAAGAAGAAGAAGAAGAAGAAGAAGAAGAAGAAAAAACAAATCAGAGGAGGAAGAAGAGGAATATTGACAAAGAAAATAATAAGAAAATAAATAATAATAATAATAAGAAGAAGAAGAAGATAAAAAAGAAGAAGAAAGAAGAAGATATGAGAAAAAAATATGAAAAAGAAAAGAAAAAAGAAAAATGGAATAAAAATAAAACAAGAAAAAAAAACACGCATGAAGTAGAGAGCGAATTAAGGTGTAGTAAAAGCATAAGACAAGGAGGAGTAACATGTATTAAAAGATGAAAAGTATATAGAAAAAAAAATAATAAGACTAAGACCATTACGAGGAATTACAAGGACACGACAAGAAGAAAGAAGAGGAGGAGGAAGAGGACGACGAGAAGGAGGAAGAAGGAGGAGAAGGAGGGAGAGGACGACGAGAAGGAGGAAGAAGGAGGAGAAGGAGGGAGAGGAGACTGACATAACAAAACTAATGATGAAAAAAACACAGAAAAACACAGATAAAGAAACTGAAACCCAAGACGAGCGCCAGAGTAAACAGCGGGAGGAACAAGCGAAACACGAGGGAGGGAACACGACACAGGGCGGGGAGAGAAAAAAGGGAGACAGGGAGAGAAAATGTCGTCTCCCTCTCTCTGTCTCTTTAATCATGATATATCTCTATCGCGATCTTGCCTCACTAGTGTCTCTTTACCCTTCTCTCTCTCTCTCTCTCTCTCTCTCTCTCTCTCTCTCTCTCTCTCTCTCTCTCTCTCTCTCTCTCTCTCTCTCTCTCTCTCTCTCTCTCTCTCTCTCTCTCTCTCTCTCTCTCTCTCTCTCTCTCTCTCTCTCCCACGTTTGCAATTTCCCCTCCTTTTGCCTCCCTTCCCCCTTACTCTCCTCCTTTTCTTCCTCGTCCTTACTCTCCTTCTCCTTCTCGTCCTCGTCCTCTTCCTCCTCCTCTTCCTCCTCCTCCTCCTCCTCTTCCTGTTCATCCTTTTTCTTCCCCTTTTCCACCTCCTGTTTCCGCTAATCCTCCCACTCTCCCTCCCTCCTTTCCTCCCTCCTCCCTCCTCCCCTCCCTCCTTCCTTCCCTCCTTTCCTTGTCTTTCCCTTCTGAATTGCTCTCTTGTTTTGGCGATAATCATTCTAATTTATGGAGATGTTTGGAAGGTTCTCGACTCTCTTTTGATCGTGTGGGAGAGAGAGAGAGAGAGAGAGAGAGAGAGAGAGAGAGTAAAAATATTGGTATATTAGCAGAAGTAGGTAGGTGAGATGGTGCATAGGTAAGGTAGGCAGGTATAAATAACATTGGTAAGGATAGTAAGCAAGGAGAGGTAGGTAGGTAGATAAATAGGTAGGCAGGTTGGTAGGTAAGGGAGTAGGCTCTGAGGTAGGTGGGTAGGTGGGTGGGTAGGGAGGATGGGGAACAATAGGAGAGGTAGGCAGGCATATGGGTAAGTAAATTGGTAGGTGGAAGAGTAGATTCTAAGGTGGGCATGTAGAGGGAATGGGGAGCAATAGGAGAGGTAGGTAGATAGGTAGATGGGTATAGGTAAGTTGGTAGGTAGGAGAGTAGGTTTCTAAATAGATGTGGATAGGTGTAGATGGGTTGGATGGAGTGTTGGGTAGGTTGGTAGGGAGTCAGTAGAGTGCATGAGGAGTCTACGTAAATGTTTGTCCGTACAGCTAAACAGGCTTGGGTTATTAACGTAATCCAGGTCCTCGCCTAATGGTGGCGCGGAAGGTTTTATTGAAGAGGTGCACGCTCATTACTGCCTCGCTCTACGACATGGAGACGCACTATCGCTCTCTCTCTCTCTCTCTCTCTCTCTCTCTCTCTCTCTCTCTCTCTCTCTCTCTCTCTCTCTCTCTCATTATGTTGTGCTGTGTTGTTTTGTGTTGTGTTGTGGTGTGCTGTTTTATGTTGTGTGTGTCATGAAGGGAGCGGAGAAATATTGTTAATCTTTTTTTTTTTTTTTTGCTTGCATTTGTTTCTCAATTCTTCAGACATTTTCTTCGTAGGTAATAACTTATGTACAGAGATTACAATTAACGTCATCGCATTTACTTAGTGTGTTTAAAAAACAAATCTCCAACGACAGGACTAACGAGGCATGACAAGAAGGAGGAGAGATGAGGTTGATGAGAAGGGAGGAGATATGAGAAGGGAGAATTTAGGCGGGGAGGGGAGAGGAATGGGATGAGGGAGGGAAGGGAGAAGGAAAACAAGTTGGGGAATGGGAAACTAAAAAAGAGTGAAGGAGGTAGAGATAAAATGGAAGCATGGAAGATCAGGCGACAGAAAACCAGCTGCTTATTATAAGGCTGCCTGTTACGATCAATGGGACTCTTGAAAGAGTTGATCGCTTTCGCATTAACTACTTCTTGAGGAAAGTTGCCCCAGTCCTTCCAGACGAGGTTGTTTTCCTGCTTGATATTGATAAATTTAATGCAAAAGTTAACACTCACAATTAGGTATGATTTTGTCACCCTTTATATTCTTCTCCTTACTTAACTGTCACTGTCTCATTTTTCATATCCATGTCTGCACATCGACGTGACTCTCTATATTTTTTTCCATTGATGCCCTTTTTTATGGATCCTAATAATAATAATAATGATTAAAGTAATGATAATAATAATAGTAATAATAATAATAATAGTAATACTGATATTAGTGCATCACCAAGGGCTGCCCATGACCCATTTCAAGGCTACCTCCAAGGCCAGAGTCAGGAAGATTATTTGAACGCTGGAGATGGGTAAGAGGGCTGGCCGGAATCGTCGCCTGGGTAGTGGGGTAGGTGAGGGCGCTGACGGGGAGGGTGTAGTGGGTTGTTTGGACGGCGAGGGTCGGGGCGGGGATGGTTCGGTGGGTGGGTGGGAGTGAGGGTGGTGGTGGTAGTGGTGGAGGTGTTGGAGGGAATGGTGGTACGTGTAGGAGGGAATGTGTTGGTGGAGGCAGGTTTTGGTGTCGGAGAGGGATGTCGGGGATGACTGTGTGGAGGATGGATGTGGAGGTGTTGACGAAGGTTCACTATAAGGGGACATGTTGAATAAAGAAGAGTGTGGTGAAGACCCTACACCGCGCCCTTCTCTAGCCACGCCTCCCTCTCCTGCATTAGGGGAGTCCTTCACACCGTACTCTTCTTTCCTAGTTCCGTCCCCCTCTCCCGAATCAAGTGAATCCTCCACACCATACAATTTTTCGCTAAACACGTTCTCCTCTTTTGAATCAAGTGAATCACTTGATTCAGGAAATGGGGACGTGTTTGGAGAGTTAGGGCGTGGTGTGTAGGATTCCTCTGAATTAAGAATGGCTGGCATAAGTGTCTTTGGTGATTCAGGTGAGGCCGTTCTGGTGGTTGTTGCAGCTGTCGGGAAAGGCTTGAGGATATGGGCAGCACTAGCTATTGAGTCCTTGGGTGCACCGGGTCTGGTGAACGAAAGCAGCAGAACTCCCTCCCTGTCGTGCCCAAAGCTCTCGAGGCGGAAGTCCACTGGCAGAACCAGCCTTGCCCTGCACCCTTCCAGCTGGAATGAAAACATGTCACTGAAATTATTAATTACATGAAGCCAAAACATCTGTAGTATTGTTTTTTCTAAAGATGAAAATGCATTTGCCAGTAGAGGAGCCCTTTTTTCTTGGAAATTTGCTGCTTGCTGATTGGAAGAATACACGAATATACGATGATGGTGATGATGGTAGAATATAACAACTTGTGGAAAATAAAGTAATAGGAAGAAAAGGAAGTGATAGGAAGAACAAAAACAAGAAAACAAAAACAAAAAAATAAATAGAAGAAAAAAAACGGATAGAAAAAAAAAACATTGGCAATGATGGAAAACATGAATATAGAAGGAGGAGGAGGAGGAGGAGGAGGATTGAAATAAGAAGGTAGGAATTAGACGTGAAGGTGTAAAAAATAAAACAGAAGAATATATGTAAGAAAGGATCACTGTAAAGGAAGAAGATAAGCAAGAGTAGGAAAAGCTTGATGAAAACACAGGAAAGAGTCATCACACACACACACACACACACACACACACACACACACACACACACACACACACACACACACACATTCTTGTGCCGACTTGCTTAACAACAAAACACGTAATTTATACCTGTGTGAGGAGGAGGAGGAGGAGTAGAAGATGAAGAAGAAGAAGAAGAAGAAGAAGGAGGAGGAGGAGGAGGAGGAGGAGGAGGAGGAGGAGGAGGAGGAGGAGGAGAGTAAGAGTAGAACGCATGTGTCAGCGGCTAACTATGTGTTGGTAAGATCACTATCACACGGGGGAGAGAGAGAGAGAGAGAGAGAGAGAGAGAGAGAGAGAGAGAGGAAACCCCAGAATCGAAAAAAAGACTACTTAGACCATTAGCATGACACACACACACACACACACACACACACACACACACACTCACACACACACACACACACACACACACTAATCTTTCCTTAATCCCGTTTTCTTCCATCACAACATCAATAACGCCCCACTTAGCCACAGCAAAGGGAGAAAAGAAAACGAAAAGGAAGGAAATGAGATGAAGGAGCCGGGAGTGCCATAGGGTGCCAGTCTCTCTCTCTCTCTCTCTCTCTCTCTCTCTCTCTCTCTCTCTCTGGGTGTCATGTTACTCGTCGCCCAGCCAGCCAGACTTAGCGGGCTAGTAATGTGGCTAATCCTCCCTTTGTGCCGTCACTCAGAAGTGTGTGTGTGTGCGCGTGTGTGTGTGTGTGTGTGTGTGTGTGATAGGTCATGTAGTACCTTCCTATAATTTTTTTTAATACATCATTTTTCCGGTTATTTGTAGTTTTGCTTTATTTTATTTCTTAATGAGTGTTGTTTTTCATTCGTTTGTCTTCACTAGTTTATTTTGGTGTCTATTTTTTTTTTCTCCCAGGATTCATTAACATTATTTCGCTCCGTTTTCTTTCACATTTTCGTCGTCCAAGAATTCATTTTTCTGGCATTCTTTTCATTGTTTGGTCTCCCACTTCCTGCCTTTAATTCCTTCTCTCTCTCTCTCTCTCTCTCTCTCTCTCTCTCTCTCTCTCTCTTTTTCCCATAAGCTCCACCTTAACCGTTCTTCGCTTTCCCGCTGAATTTCCCTCACACTCTTCTTCTCTTTCTCTTCTCTTTTCCTCTTCTCCCACTTCGTTCTCTCCTTTTTTTTTTATCACACCTTCTCTATCATCCATCAAGCAATTTTCCCGTTCCCTATTCCCATTTCTTCTTCCTTCGTTCCTTCTTATGTTATCTTCCTCCCATCCTCTTACTCTCTCCTCACCCCCTTCCATGTCCCTTATTCCTTCTTGATATCTAGCTTTACCTCGTTTCTTTGAGCCTATCCTTATACTTTCCCATAATTTCGACACCCCTATTTATTCCTCCACAGTCTACCATCTATCTCCAATGCTTCCCCATGCATCCCATTCTTCCCCACACCCTTCCCTTACCTCCTCTCTCCATATCTGTTCCTAGTCTTCCCCATGTCCATTCCCTCGTTATTCCCTTCTCTCTTCATATCTCCTTTACCTCCTTCTTTATCCCTCTCAACATTCTTTCCATTTCCCATTCTATTTCCCTTGCTCTCGTTCTTCCGTTCTTCATCTTTTCCCCACTCCCTCTTTCCCATCACTGCCTCCCTCCCTCCCTCCTTCTGCCGGAAAGACAACACATCCCCACCAGAGACATCATACTTTGTCTCCCGCGCTATTTATTTACTCAGCGTCGTCAGGTGAGTGAAAGAAAAGACAAATGACAGAGCCCATTTGGTGATCGTGTGTGGCAGGGAGAGGGGGAGGGGGAAGGAGGGAACGAAGGGAGAAGGAAAGAGGGAGGGAGGGTAGGGAAAGAAGGGAGGGAGGGGAGTGTGGGGGAAGTAAGTGGGGGACATTTGGGGTAGGGAAAAAGAAGGGAAGAAGGGAAAGGAGGGAGGGAGGGTAGAGGAAACGAAGGGAAGGGAAACAAGGAGAGAGAAAGGGAAGGGAGTGGGATGTAAGGTAGAGGAAGCGAAGGGAAAGAGAAAGAGAAGGAATTAGACGAATAAAATAAATGAGAGAGGAGTAGAATAACAGAAGGAAAAAAGGGAAAGCAAAAGTATGAGACTGAAGAGGAGCAATAAAAGAAGAAAATATAATGATGATTGAGAAGAGGAGGAAGAGGGTAAAGAAATGGCACCAAGGAAAGAAAAAGAAGAACGAGAGAAAAGGAGCGTGAGAGGGGTGAGGAGGTGAGGGTGTAAGGATTTGAGGGGATGGGTTAAGGGGAGTGGGGGGGGAGGGGTTCAAGTTACCAGTTCAAGAAAGGGGTGAAAGGGGATAAAGAAATGAAGGGGGAGCAAATGAGGGTAGCGGAACGGGATTAAAAGATATGGCAGAAACAGCGAAAGAGAGAAAGAGAAAAAGAGAAAAAAGTGTGAGATTATTAGTATCTTGTCCCCACAGGTGTGTCGCAGGTATGTTAATGAAAGTTCAGGTCACCTTGATTTAGCCTGAGTCACCTGGGCGATAGTAATTTATTTTCCAAGGCTTGTTTTTATCTGTTTTAAAAGTATCTATCATTTATGTATGTATGTATGTATGTATATATGTATGTATGTATGTATGTATGTATGTATGTATTAATTCATCTATCTATATATTGATTTATCTCCATTTATCGATCTATCTATTTTTTTCTTTTGCCGTGTCGTCTGTGAATAGATTTTCAACATTTGCCTCGCCTGCATCATTATTAAGGGTCACTGGCTTCCACATGTGTTCCGCGGCATTAATTCAATAAAAAAAAGTCCTGCCAGCCGTCTGCATAACTCTGGGATGAATACGACTCAACAGCGACTCGCCAGGAAACAAAATAGAGAAAATACGAGAGAAATACGTGTTCCTCTTCTTTCCCTTTAAAAATCCTGGAACGTCCCTTTAAATATGTCACGTTCTAGTTGAACCAGTCACGCAGCGAACACCCTTCTCTTTCTTCTCTTAAATATGAATACAAAAAATAATTATGTTTGAATCACATCCAGTGTTGATAAACTTTACATGTGTGTGTGTGTGTGTGTGTGTGTGTGTGTGTGTGTGTGTGTGTGTGTGTGTGTGTGTGTGTTTAGGGCTGAGGAGGTGGCAGTAGGTGTGTCAGAGAGGTGTTTCCCGCCCCTTCGTTTGTTTGTTTAAGTTTTATGGCTTTTCCTGAGGACCTACGTGTTGTTTTTGTTTTCTGTAGGCCCAGGTCATTCGCGTGAGTGTTGTTGTTTCAGTGTGTGTGTGTGTGTGTGTGTGTGTGTGTGTGTGTGTGTGTGTGTGTGTGTCACGGGAGGGTATACAATATATTCTGTCTGTGTCGTGTTTGGCCGAGAATCTGTTTTTCTTTCTTTATGTCTTTCTCTCATTGCCACTCTCGTCTGTGTGTGTGTGTGTGTGTGTGTGTGTGTGTGTGTGTGTGTGTGTGTGTGTGTGTGTGTGTGTTTTGTCGCCAGTGCAATTACTCTGAAAGTTGTAGGAGACGTTAATCAAGCCGCGTTGTCATTCTCTTTTTAGGTGGTGAGCAATAGTTTCCTGGCGTCTCTTTGATTCGGCTCAGTGAATTTATCAGCAGCTTGGTTTTATCTCGTGTTTAGTGTGTAGAACTTTCTCGTCTATAAATGTGTGTGTGTGTGTGTGTGTGTGTGTGTGTGTGTGTGTGTGTGTGTGTGTGTGTGTGTGTGTGTTCAACGTCTGTTTTCTCATTCTTTTGTATACGAGATGGTTAGTGTTTGTACAATCTTTCTCTATACATGTGTTCTTTTGAGTGTATTTGGGACAATTTTTTTTTCTTAGCGGCAATATTAGTAAATGATTCAGGTGTACGCTGCTGTATTAATTAAACGTTAGAATTTGAGTAAAGTACATTTAAGGTTTAACCTCTTTTTATGGAAGCAGCTACGTACTCTTTTTAACAGTTGCGAAAAAAGTAATGGGATAAACTCGCGCGTGTGTTTATTTTTTTCGTGTGTGTAAAGTTCAATATGGCCTGATCACGCTCGGGGCTCACGATCACCGTGTGTGTGTGTGTGTGTGTGTGTGTGTTAAAGGTATGCATGGCTGTGTTTATAAGTATATATAAACCTGTTTTAAGACGTTCCTTTGAGTTATCACCGTCATCAGCATCACCAACAAACGACAACACACCTTCCTCCCTGCTTCCCCTCCCTCCCCACTCTTCTCCCCCTCCCTCATCTCGTTCCCTTCCCCGCGACATCGAGCAGCAGTTACCGTGATGTCAAATGACACATGCCAACCTTGTTTTGACAAGAAAAATACGCCTGAATTTTTCCGCGGCCGCCGAGGGTCATTAAGATAGCGTCAACAGATAAGGGCGAGCAATGTAATGAGTGAGGGAGCAGATATTCAAGACACATACAAGTGGCCCACCTTTCCGCCTGCCCTGTCACTCCTTCACCCCCTCCCTCCTTCCTTCCCTCACTCATTTCTCCGCTCTTGAATAAACACGCACCACTCTTTCATATCAAGCGGCGGGGCGTGCGTCACCCTCCCACCCAACCAACGCCACTTTCTCCTCCGCGCCTCATAGACTATTTCAGAACCGCAGAATTAGCCTCATTTACTTGGCTGGTTTATGATACGGCAAACAGGTGGGCGAGACGCGGCCCGACACAGGTGTAAACCCCGCCGAGGAAGCCTTAAACATGTCCCAGGGGCCAACATTTTGCGGCCATCAACAACCCTGTAATCACCGCGCTTATCAGGCGAGGCGACAGCGATCATAGAGCACCCGCGGCGGGGGCTCGGGGCGGGGCGACGAGTGAGCGGCCCCGCTGAGCGTCTCATTATCTGGTAATAATTTGGAAATGTTGTTCAACTAAGATGGATCGTCTTGGCGCCGGGCACGTCGCTGGCACCAGTCGCCGCACGGTGCTCGCGGGGCCAAGATTTACGGCATCGTTGGAATGAGTTATTATTTCCAGTTGCGTCTCACTCTGCTAACACGCCACGCCGCATCTGGGGGGAGGGGGAGAAAGGAAGGTGTAGCAGGGGAGGGGAGGGGTCGTGCATCTAGCAGACAAGCTAACTATCTAAATAACTCACTGACATATTAACCACTTGCTTACCCAGCCACCGCCGCCGCCAACACCACCAACACATGCCACGGAAGTTTTGTCGTCAGGGTGTCAGGAAGGGACGGCAGTTTTCTCTCCTTCTCCCCCTGTTTTTTCTTTATTTTCCCCTTCCTCCTTCCCTCCCATCGTGTGCTCAGAATGAAGTGCATGGAAGGGAGGAGGAGAAGAAGAACGAAGAAGAGGGGATAATGACGAAGAAGAGGAGGAGAACGAGTAAGGAGGGAGGACGAGGAGAGGAGCCAGACAGAGACAGGGAGACAGGTGGGGCGGGAGAGGAGGATGGGGAGGAAGAGGAGGAGAGCGGGGTGAGACATGGCGACACTTATTTACATTGACTTTTTTAGTGGAGGTGTGGGAGGGAGCGGGTGTCTGGGTG
Source organism: Eriocheir sinensis (assembly GCF_024679095.1). Classification (NCBI taxonomy): domain Eukaryota; kingdom Metazoa; phylum Arthropoda; class Malacostraca; order Decapoda; family Varunidae; genus Eriocheir; species Eriocheir sinensis. Next base: position 15,994,512 of record NC_066516.1, read on the forward strand.
AGCAAGGGAGGCATTAGGCCGTGCCCGCGTCAGACAAGATGTGGCGGCGCTGAGGATGGTCGTGTGTGGAGAAGAATTTACAGCCTCAATAACTCTCCTGCAGATGCATGTATCCATCCCCGCCTCGACGCTGCCCCGCCTTGCTATATGAACCGACACGTTGCTCTAGTGTTCGTTTCCGTAGCTTCATTAAGGGCGCCACTACCTCACTTCCCCGTTTAAAAAAAGCACACACTGGTCGGATGGGTTGAGATGGTAGTGGTGGGGGAGTTTAATCTAAATTACTCTATTTGTTTTCACCACCGCCTGTCAAAGATGGATAAGGAGGGTGTGTGTGTGAGTGTGCGTGTGTGTGTTTGGTGGTGTTGGAGGTGAATGTTCCTCAGGGTGAGTGCCAAGAATAAGATGCGAGGGATGGGGAAGGGATGGGGAGGAGGGTGCATGGGAATAGGAAAAGGTAAATCAGAGGTTGACAATAGTAAAGAGAAAACGAGATAAATAGCCAAGTAAAGAATGAGGTTAGCAAGACAGCGAGTGAACGGAGGCGGGTGAAGGAGATATGAGAGAGAGAGAGAGAGAGAGAGAATCACATTTATGCACCAAAAGAAACACAAATGATAAGCACAGACAAACACAGACAGACAAACAGAGAGAATAGCAAACAGTCTGGCAGAGGTATATAAAACAGACATAAATAATCTAAAACACGGAATTAAATACAGACAAAAGAAGAATGAAAAAACAACAAAGAAGATACAAACAAACAAACAGAAGGATAAAGCAACAGGAGAGGAAGCAGCCAAATTTAAGGAAAGAGAAGAAAGATAAAGAGGCAAACAAACAGAAAAGAACACACAAAAAAAGAGAAACAAACACAGACAAATGGACAACACACACACACACACACACACACACACACACACACACACACACACACACACACACCTACCTAGTCAGTCAGAAATATCCAAATACCTCCGGAGAGAGAGAGAGAGAGAGAGAGAGAGAGAGAGAGAGAGAGAGAGAGAGAGAGAGAGAGAGAGAGAGAGAGAGAGAGAGAGAGAGAGAGAGAGAGCAGAAGTAAGCAGAAAGACGGTAAAACAGCCACCACTCAGGCGTTTTACAAGCTACAATAACTCAGTCTCTTATTGCTAAGAATTCCTCATAAATAATGGAGGGAGGAGGAGGAGGAGGAGGAGGAGGAGAACGAGGAGGAGGAAGAGGAGGAGGAGGAAGTAAAGGAGAAGGAAGAGGAGGAGGAAGAGGAAAAAAAGAATATGAATAAGAATAATAATATGACAGAGAGGGAAGTAGCTTCTACAACTCTCCGTGTGTGTGTATGTGTGTGTGTGTGTGTGTGTGTGTGTGTGTGTGTGTGTGTGTGTGTGTGTGTGTGTGTGTGTGTGTGTATCACACACACACACACACACACACACACACACACACACACTCACACACAGCTAAGTGGGTTTCTTTGCACCTAAACATCCCGGTCCCTGTCTCTGGTTTGCATTAAAAGGTCGCAAAATGTTAAACACCAATTAAAGGAAAAATGTGGCTCATGTGTGTTACCATTCTCTCTCTCTCTCTCTCTCTCTCTCTCTCTCTCTCTCTCTCTCTCTCTCTCTCTCTCTCTCTCCCCCACTTTTTTGACTTATAATGTGTAATAACCAAATGATCTTCAAATTTTCAAAAGAACAAAAAGATAAATGGAAAAACAGAAACAAGTCCAATATTAATGCACGTTGACGAAGCAAATAAAAAAGTCGAATACTGTAATGGTGAAAACACACGCGCTAATAAAACACATAAGGGAGCAGGGGATCGGCATATGTAGCAAAGTACGTGTATATATGAACGGGAGCAGTTGATTGAAGTTTTAAATTAGCACTAAATAGAGAGGTAACAAAGTAGGAATCATTAGTGGTATATAACAAAGTATTCAAGAGGTAGCAGGGAAGGGAAGTGTGATCTCTCTCCGGAACGTTTTGTTGGAAAGGGTCGAATTTATGTGATGTTGATGTTCATTGGTGGCGTATAGCAGTGTTTAAGAGGTTGCAAGGGATTCAATTTATGTGATGCTAATGTTCATAGGTGGTGTATAGCAAAGAAGTGTTGAGGAGGTAGCATGTGGATCAGGTAGCGGTGAAGCAGCGTGTATGAATGTAGCAAAAGAGGCAGCAGAGATCTCATTTAGTCTAACAAAATATAGCAGGGTAGAGGTGTAGACGTACATTTCTCCAAGTATGAAAAGTAAGTTGGGGAAGGCAACACACACACACACACACACACACACACACCACGCTGCGTCAAGAATTAGTGTGTCGTTAGTACTATTTACTGTGGGAGCATCATTATCTCCAACCAGCCCTCATCTCCTGTTACACTCACATCCCATTATACACCGCGGGGGGGTGGGGTGGATCATAAACACAAAGAAAACCAAACAAGAATAAGTCAATGAGTAGAAAACATCATAGTCACTCCTTCCATTCACTGTATCGCTTCCCGTTTTCTTTTCCAATACATCAGTGAGTTTTATTAGGAAGAAAACGATCGGTTACAGAATGAGAGGAACGGTACGTGAGAAAGGGATGGGAGGGGGGAGGGGGGGAAAGTGGTGATGGCGATTATGGTGATGATGGTTACGGTAACGATGCTGGTAGTGATGGTGTTGGTGTTTTTGTCAGTGGTGATGGTTCTGGTGGTTGTGGTGATGGTACTCGTGGTAGTGGTGGTAATAGTGGTGATGGTGTTGGTGGTTATGCTGGTGATGTAAAATGAGTGCCAATGAATGTGGCATCTTGGCATCTCTCTCTCTCTCTCTCTCTCTCTCTCTCTCTCTCTCTCTCTCTCTCTCTCTCTCTCTCTCTCTCTCTCTCGTTTATTTATATTTTGCAACGTTGTATAAACTTGTGTACCTTGCTATTACAGGGTATGCGGCTTGACAGGGGAAGGGAAGGAAAGGAAAGGAAAGGGAAGGGAAGGGCAAGGGTGTGATGGGAGAGGGAGGGGAAGAGATGGAGGAAGGCGTGAGGAGAGGGGGAGGGAGAGGGACCTAAATGTGGGTGATGGATGGATGTCTGAGAGAAGAGGTGTGGGAAGGGAAGGAAGGAAGAGATCGTGAAGAGGAGGGGAGCGAGGGAGATAAAAATGTAGGGGTGAGAGAAGGGCGAAAGTAATGGGTGTAATGGGAAGGAAAAAAACGGTAATAGGAAAGAAGAGAAAAGAGATCAAAATAAAGAAAATCAGAAAGAAAGAGAAAGACCCTGAGATAAAAATAAGGAAGGGGGAAAAATATGATAATGAAAATGAGGAAAATGAAGAAAAAAAGATGGAACAGAAGTATGGAGGAAAGAAGGCAAGACTAAGTAGAGGAGACATAACTGGTGATGTTAAATAGGAGCAGGAGGAGGAGGAGGAGGAGGATATATTTGGATGGTGTACGATAATGATGTCGCTGAGTGAGGGGAAGCAGGGATAAAGGGATAAGAGAGGGAGAGGGGGGGGGAAGAGGGAGAGAAGGAGGGGGAGGGAGGGAGGGAGGTTTGGGAAGAAGGGAGGGAGGGAGAGGGAGGGAGGCAGGGAAGGAATTTGACTACATGACTTTTACGAAATAATGAGATAATAAAATGTAACCAGCAAGACGATTTTTGTTTTTATATTATTGTTTTTACTGTTCTTATATCTATTATTATTATTATTATTATTATTATTATTATTATTATTATTATTATTATTATTATTAGAAGTAGTAGTAGTAGTAGTAGTAGTAGTAGCTGTAGTGGGAGTGGTACTATATACTACTACTACTACTATTACTACTACTACTACTACTACTACTACTACTACTACTACTACTACTACTAATAATAATAATAATAATAATAATAATAATAATAATAATAATGAGAAGAAGAAGAAGAAGAAGAAGAAGAATTATAATAATGATAATTCTATTTCTACTACTCCTTTACTGAGTATTACACGGGACAAAGTATAAATAATATCCCAATAAGCAATAGCTAAGTAACATTTCTTTCAGAGCTTCACTATAACAGAGTAGTCAAACGATTTGGGCGTGTCGAGCGTTTGTAAATAAAACACACCGATATGTTACCGATACCGCACTCCGTTGAATGTTGCTGCTTCTCCTTCCTGAGCACAGTGTTGCCGCGCGTGAATAATGCAAACACTGCACAATGATGGGACAAAGGGGGTTTACAGTCCTGGCCTTCCCCCCTTCCCCCCACACACCTACACCCTTCGTCTGACCTATATTTCGACTACCCGTAGCTGTGAAAAAATTATTATTATTGATATTGTTTATTATTGTTATTATTAGTGATTATTATTATTATTTTCATTAGTATTATTAATATTATCATCATCGTCATCATTATTGTCCTCCTCCTTCTCCTCCTCCTCCTCATCATCATCATCATCATTGTCATCATCATCAGCGTCGTTATTGTTATTTTGCTTCCATTGCACGAAAAGTTGCATGTTTATTATACAAATTCTATGCTACATGGCAAATTTGTGGTTGAGATGTGTCCATGATATATATCTGTTCTAATTTACAGGTAATTTTTTCACTTGAAGCTGTAGAATGTAATCATTCCACAGCAGAATATTAACTCCATTTTTCACGGTCACCATTTTACGGACATAATTTGTTTATTAATTCATACCAACAATTTCTCAAGTCCATGCATTGAATATTGCTCTGTGTGCAAGTTCATTAAACTAACATAATTGAAGCACTTGTATAACAGCGTGTAAAAGCCCTGATTAATGTGTAGTAAAAGAGGTAACTCGTGGCTGCTTAATTAAAGCCTCTGGTAAGTTCCTGAAGGACGTGAGATTTTGTTGCAATGGATTCTTGTGAGGGCGAGCACCTGTTCCCTTATTAACGATCATTCTTGAGTGCAACTATTGAACGAGTGGTAGGTTGGCCATATCTCAAATTAGGGAAGCTTTATTTTTGCGACAGGGACGGAAGAAAGGCAGGGGAATAGAGATGTCTAGAATAATTTTGTGGAAGGGCTATTGTTTTAATGTGGGAAAGCAAATTTAATACTAATGACACCTTTGTGGTCTTATATTTCACCACCAATATACGTCGTCACTTCTGTGTCGTTCATGATGCTCGGAGCTTCGAAACACTTCGTGAAGCACGCGACTCCCTGGCCGGGCAGTGTCGCCGCGAGTACTGAGGGGCTGAGGTGCCCCAGGCGTGTGTTGCGTTCCGTTGTACCGAACAACGGCGTGTGGCCGAGACGAGGCGTGTGTAGCAGAGGCCGCACCCATGGCGTGTGCCCCAAGGCCCCGCACGCGTGGTGAGTAGGCTGTTAGTGCATGTGAAGTAGGGAAGAAGGTTTATGATTCTCCACAAGACTCTCTCCTAGAGACGCCACTAGGTCGGGAACACCGAAGGTTGCCAGACATTATTAGTATTACAAATTATCTTTATTTCCCTGACGTTAACATGACTCTGTCGTGGTTTGGGCTATTAGCAAATGCATGCAGTAGTCATGTGTGCCAGTATCTTGTATTACAAAGATCATGGGGTGCGTAATAATGCTTCGGTAATAGTGAGTGTGGCAATCACCCGTGACATTGTGCCTTCTCTCTCCCTCCCATCCCCGGCAGACGCCTGCTTGTCTTTCCCTTCCCTGCCTCCTCGTCCATGTCAGCCATTGCAATGTATCACCACTTTCCTATCACAACTAACAGTAATTTATATTGTAAGGATGAAGTGTTACCAGTATTTAAAGCACCAGCCTGATCGTATCTACTATCAATAGTAAATAAATAGTAAATAGTATTTACCTACAATACTACATACTAAGCACAACTAAGTAAAAATGATAACTAGAGAATGTTTATTGGATAATAGTGACCTTCAAAGCCTACCTCTTCTTAAGCATCTGTAGCCATGGAGGTGCAATCTTTTCAGTTAACTGACAATCGTCAGTTTTTTTAATATTTTTCTTACTATTTATGGTTATTTCAGAGAACACTTGTTGTAATGGTTGATGGAAGTGCAAATTTGTCTGAAATTTACGAGTCAAGAAGCATTTGCATCTCAGCAAATTAATATTTTCATGATTATTTTTTTTGTCATTGTAATAGATATTTTTTTTTTTTACAATTACGCACTAGGAAAGAATAGCATGGTCATGTTGTACAGAACTAAAGCTATGAAACAATATCGATGTTGTTGGTGCGTCTGTGTTATAATGTTACCTCATTACCTGCCAGAGATGCCTCACTTAACCTCAGACTCAACATATCCCAAATCCTCCCTGTAATATTAAAAGAAAGTCAAGGAAGGTGTCCACTACTCTCGTTTGGACTGAATGCGAGACTCCGTGCCAGTTGTTGTTCTTTGGTCCAGCAAAGTGTTAGGCACGGACACAATAACGTTGTCAATTTATTTGTTCATTCCTGGCATTTCTAGCCGTACCGTATGGCTTCAATCTCGTTGTCAGCTTACACACACACACACACACACACACACACAGACACACAAGCCGTTGTGATAGCGAGATTTGAATCATAGGTTTTGTGTGTGTGTGTGTGTGTGTGTGTGTGTGTGTGTGTGTGTGTGTTTGCAATCAATAGCCACTCTGTAGAGCTAGTATAGTTTCAGAGGGCAATCTATGCATCTCGAATAGAGTATTTCTCTCTCTCTCTCTCTCTCTCTCTCTCTCTCTCTCTCTCTCTCTCTCTCTCTCTCCTCCCCCTACATCTCTCCCTCTTACAACTCCCCTCCCTGTTCCCTTCCCTCCCTCCCTCCCTCCACTTCCCCTCTCTCTGTCGACAGTCACAAACATATTTTTATCAGTGACGCCGCGCTGACTATCACTCAAGCGCGCGCGGCCATTTACCGTGACACTGCTGTACATTTATAAACATCTGTTACTACGACAAAATGATAAGCGACCTCGTTTAACCCTTGATGCACAGCGAGTATATTTCACCGGCTGGCAGATGATGAATGTTTCAGCCGTGCCCGTGGTAGAGGCAGGGGGGGAAGGGAGGGAGGGAGGAGGGAGGTAGGTAGGTATCGGTAGGGACAGGTATTTAGGGAGGTATACAGGTAGCATGCTCCGGTGAGGTATGGTGACTGATGGTGAATGTGGTAATTGTGGTGGTCATGGTGGTGGTGGTAGTGAGGGTGATAATGACGATGAGGCTGTGGTGGTGGTGGTGGTGTGGTGGAGGGGTGGATGAGTGAGTTAAATGTGTGGTCGGAATAAATATAACACATGATGCTGTACTGGAATGCTGACGATTAGGTTCTTTTTTGAGATATTGCATATGACATTTTTTCCTATTGTATTTTGACGAGAGAGAGAAAGAGAGAGAGAGAGAGAGAGAGAGAGAGAGAGAGAGAGAGAGAGAGAGAGAGAGAGAGAGAGAACGCTAGTAACTATGCAAAATAATTTATATATCTTTTACGTTCTTTTATATTAATTCCTGTTGTCGGTCGCGTGAGTTGGACACTTTATCTGTATTCTCTCTCCCCTCTCTCTCCCCTCCTCTCACTCTTATCGTCCTCCCCTTTCCCTTCGTTTACCGCTTTTCCCAGTACACCAGTCAAACATTATGCTGTGTGTGTGTGTGTGTGTGTGTGTGTGTGTGTGTGTGTATATGTGAAAAGTTAAGAGTAATTAATATTATCGTATTTTTTGGATGCAATTTTGGCACAACATGTTTTATTACTTTATAATGGGGAAAAAGTTTTGTTGGATTATAGTGCAACTTATCGGTTATAAAAAAAATGGTAAGCCTTGCCTCTTTTATGATGTAACACGCAGTGACGTCAGGTATTCCGAGTTCGGAAGTGTTCGTTCCGCAGGCTTCCTCCCGCCCGGGCCGAGGCGAAAACCTAGACGCGAGTTTGAGGTGGAATGTTGGCCGAGGCGGGGCGAGAGTTGGGGTCAGGAAGGAAGGGGGGTGTAGGGACGGGCGAGGGGAGGAGAGTAATGGGCGATTAACAACTTGACACTACTTCTTCCAACCCTTCGTCTCCCCTCACTTCCTATGGCAACTGTAAAGCAATACATAAATGTGAATACACGTATTGTTCAAAATAACAACACAAAGGAATTGAGGAACTGACCTGCTTAAGAATATTTGATTATAACCCAAGTGACCTTGTCGTGGTGCAATGATTCCTGCAACGGGTAACACGCGAATGGGTATATATATATATATATATATATATATATATATATATATATATATATATATATATATATATATATATATATATATATAATCAGAATTAACAGGGATTTAGGTCGGGCGTCGATTTGGGAGAGAGAGAGAGAGAGAGAGAGAGAGAGAGAGAGAGAGAGAGAGAGAGAGAGAGAGAGAGAGAGATGCCCGAATCTGTGTTTCATTAGTATGGTGTTTCACCGTCATCCTTGCGTGGTGATGCCCAACGGGGGGCCGCCTGCACATGACACCCAGGCGCGTACACACACACACACACACACACACACACACACACACACACACACACACACACACACTGCAGCAAATAAACTCTCACGTTGACTATGTCGTGTCCTCGCTTCTTAATCGTTGTGCTCTCTCTTCCTCCTCCTCTTCTTCTTCTTCTTCATCTCTTCTTTCTCCTCCTCCTCCTCCTTCTCCTCTCTTTAAGTTAAATATTCCTTGCTCCGGTTTTCTTCCCGAACTTAATTTCTTTATTCCATGTTCTCTTCCATTTGCTCCCGTGTCCATGTTTTGATATTTTCATTATCTTTTTATCTTTCACTGTCCTCTCCTATTCACTGACTGTCTCCTCTTTGTTTCTCCTTCATTTCTTTTTCCACCTTCATTCCTTTTTCCTATTCCTCTGTATCTCTCCCTGCTTCGCTTACCCTTGTTCATGATGGTTGTCCTCAGTTGCCCCATCTCCAAGTTCTCTCTCTTGTCTTCTATACACTGCTTTGTCTTCTATACACTGCTGTCATCCCACTTTCAATTGTCCTGTCTTGAGTCCAGTCTTCTGCTTCTCGCTACCTCCCAGTTTCATACCTAACATTTGGCCCATTTCCCTCCCAGCCTGGTTTTGATATAGAGGAGGTGATCTCACTTTTACATACAGACAAATGGTAAGGCTTGATAGGCTGATGGTGCGGCGGTGGGAAGGGGGAGGGGGGCTAGTTTTGTAGAGGTAAATATTAACTGACGTGGTTGGTGTTTGTGGAATTGTTTATATATATATTAGATGGATTTCTTTGCTTAGATGGGTTGGGTGATTATATATTAGATGGGAAAGTGAATTCGAGATGGTCAAGATGGAAAGGAAAAATTTATGCATAGATTGGTTGATGACACACACACACACACACACACACACACACACACACACACACACTTTCATTTACAAAGAAACAGACTCCTTTGTAAACCACTTCGGGGACAAAACTCGCACCCGTCGTCTCCTTCACTCCACGGATTGTCTCGCCCGGAAAGATTGTCTGTGCCGTGATAAACTCTCGGGGGGCGGCCAGCAACACTCCGGCAACAAGGGTGTCATCAGGCGGGCCATTCATTAGCAGGTAAAGAGATGGGCGCCAGGTAAATGAGACAAGTATTGAGCACCGCGAGGGAAGCACTCCAGGGGGCTATCTGTAAGCCGCCTCGCCGCCATAACTCACCGTCTTGTCACCAGAGGCGCTGCTGGTCCACATCATGTCAACAAACCGTAATACACAGCCCGAATGAACCTCGTTTGCGTTCCACAGCCGTTCGCACCGAGATCCTCCCCTTCCCTGTCCCTTGAATGGCCCTTAAGGCTCACCATTCTCCTGTGTAGCCTCGATTTTCATTTAGCGTTACAAGCGTGGCGTGGATGGCGGTGCTCCTCGTGTGTCCAGGCGGCGATGGAGGGGCGAGGCTGGCGGTGCTTCGGGGAGTCGATCGTTCCTCTCCGCATCGCGTCAGCCGCCCTCCGCTCACTCCCCGATAACGGATGTTGATGCAGGAGAGTATCTGCTCTTGGTTAATGAGATTTATAGCCACGCGAACGGCTGGCTTTGCATAATTTGCTGAGGGGGAAGCACAGGGACATGATTCTGGTGGTGGTGGCGGTGGTGGGCGGGTGTGTTTTTCCGGCTGTATTTTTTCCATTTAACATGGCCGCGGGGAAATACACAAATACTCGACTTAAAGTTTTAACTCGTCTGGGCCTAATATATGAGCCGCTAAATTACCAATACATCAATGCCCACATAATTAAGGCGACGCATTTTTTCCTGGCGCCGCGGCCCGTACACGACCCCGCCCGGCCGTCCGCGTGAAGGTAACACGACTCTCTAATTGGTTCTAGAGGCAAATGTAGCCATTATGTTAATTAATGACAGGGTGACACCGTTTGTTGGTGCTCTCTCGTGTGTGTGTGTGTGTGTGTGTGTGTGTGTGTGTGTGTGTGTGTGTGTGTTTGGCCATGTTTTCATTACCTTTACCATCTGTTTTCTGTTTGAGAAGAAATTACTTTTTTTTTAAGTAAATGAATAGGAAAATGTTATTCATTAAATGAGCGCACACTGTGTCGAGAGGAAAAAACGAAAAAAAAAGATAGACAACACTGATGAGTTTTCAACATGCAAAACCTCTCTCAGGAAATCACGTCACACCTTCAGTTAAACAGCTCACATAATTTTCGCATCACGTGTGTTTGCCCCTCCCATGCATGTGTAGGCGGGGAGAGAGAGAGAGAGAGAGAGAGAGAGAGAGAGAGAGAGAGAGAGAGAGAGAGAGAGAGAGAGAGAGAGAGAGACCCTCCCCCTTCAGCTCATTCACGAGAGAAAAATGACAAGCAGTTTTGACAAGGGGACGACAAGGTGTTATTTAAGGTTACTGATGGCTGGGCGTCAACCGCGTGTCCTGCCCACCACCTCTTCCTTATTTCCCTCCACTCTCCCTCCTTCCTCTCCCTCCTCCCTCTCACCCCTGTCTGTTCTTATTCCTTCTCCTCGCTTTTCCTCCCTCCTCTTTCTCTTATCTCCCTCTCCTTCCCTCTCCGACCACTACCTCTTTCTTCTATCTCTCCGCTCTCCCCCTCTACCTTACTTCTCCCTTCTTCCTCTCCCTTCTCTCTCTCTCTCTCTCTCTCTCTCTCTCTCTCTCTCTCTCTCTCTCTCTGTTTATGTTTATGTCCTTTTTTTTTTTACTTTTTCATTTATTTAATTACGTAGTTATTTATAAATATGTGCAATTGTTAATTTTTAATTATTCATGTCAGCTACTTATCTAATGAACCTGTTTGTAGCTCGTTGGGCTAAATTGCAGTATGTTCTATAGTTAGTGGTTATGGTTGATGATCGAGTGTACGTAGTGGTGGCCTGTTGTGGTGAAGGCTGCACGGATAGGCTGACCTGCAGTCTCGTTCGTCATGGTGCTTAACCGTTTGCTATTAATAATGCGTGGAAGGCGTGTTTGTTATTTCTTGTGTTACACGGTGAAGCGGATTGTTGATATAGTATTATGAAAGTTCAAGATATTTTTTTTTTAAACACAGATGATTTCATATGTTAATCGTTGTGCAAGGAAACCAGTCACTCAATAACATTTTTTTTCTTTTTAGTGCACGTGTGATTTTGGTTTGTGTGTGTGGTGTTGTGTGTTAGTGGATGGTGTTGCAGTGTGATGTGGCGGAGTCCTAACCAGTGTGAGAGATGCCTTAAGGTGGTGTGTGTATGTTTTAAGGTAGTGTGTGTATGCACTGTGCTGTTTTGTGGTGGTAAGTTTCGTGTTCGGCGATATGGCTATGCAGAACTTTCGGTGCATTGTGTATGTTGCGTGGTGGTGCGTCTTGGGTTTGCGTGTTGTGATTCTGCTATTTGATGTGTTTTCGTGTATTGTGGTGTGTTGCGCGGTGCTTGTGGTGTGTTGCAGCGTTGTGGCTTAATAGAGGTTTCAGTGTTTGTATGATGTTGTGTGATGCTGTGTGGTGTGTTGCAGCGTGACGTGGTGTGTTGCGGTGTTGCCTGGCTTGTCGGCGGCCGCGGCTGGTCTGACAGCGTCCACCGATCATGCGGGTGTTGAGTTTCCCTTGTTAACATGCCTGGCCAGACACCTGTCCGCCCACACACCTGAGCCGCCGTGCATGACATTCGTTATGAAACCTTAGCAATCAAAGAATCTGAGGTGACGGAGCATTTTATTTATTGTACGACTAAATTAAGAAACCCTATAGGACTAAATAATAAGAAAGTCTCGCCTAATATTTAAAAGAACTGTAAATTTATATCCATGATGAATAGATGGAACTGAGACATTTTTCAAGTGCTATAGATATATGGTCACCGATATATCTTATCCACGCATATATATTTGTATATTTTTGTTTAGTATTGAAAGAAGGAAAGTATTTACACTGCTTTTCAACTATTACCTCGCCTCACGACCTCTAAGAGTATAAAACCGGTATAGTCACTACCACCACCACCACCGCCAACACCATCACCAGTCACCACCATCACCAGTCACTACCATCACCAGTCACCACCACTCAACTATCACCACCACTCACCACCACTCTTACCAGTCACCACCGCCACGCCTCACCACCACCCCATCATCCCCACCCCTCCCCGGGCAGTGCCATTCAACACCCAATTCATCTCCCGGCGCGTGACACACCGGCGCACCTGTCGACACATCCCGCCATTAATTAGCGGCAAGACGCGGGTCCATCTGCGTCTTGTCTTGCTCTGCTCGCCGTGATCCGGACAAATATTCAGACAAATGTTGCTGGCGCACGTAAAGAAAAAAAAATGTGTTACGTGAGGAGGGTGGCGTGTATGACTAATACCGAGAATTGGACTTCGAAATATTTGGGTTATAATTAAGAGGATTAAAACTTATGCATAGTGTTGTAGTTTTGTGGTTAAACTGAAACACGGGATGAAAGAAGGAAAGAAATATGGAGGGTTGGATGCTATGTTAAGATTAAGCATGACTAATTAACTCGTTGTAGGTCATTGACTAAGTAACGGTGTGTGTGTGTGTGTGTGTGTGTGTGTTTAGAGAGAGAGAGAGAGAGAGAGAGAGAGAGAGAGAGAGAGAGAGAGAGAGAGAGAGAGAGAGAGAGAGAGAGAGAGAGAGAGAGAGAGAGAGAGAGAGAGAGAGAGAGTAAAATCTACGGGAAGGCAAAGAAACATTTCCCGTCGTATCTCTCCACCTGTATCCTCGTTTCCTTACCATAACCTTTCTATTACTTCCACTCACCCTTTCTTTACTCGCATTAGCATCACACACCTGCTCTAACCCACAAATGTTCTCTCCATTACCTAACTCAAGCGCGGACTTCCCATAATCGCCTTGTTATTATTATTATTTTTTTGTCATCATTGTTCTTTCCATTTTCTTTTTAATTTGCTGCCACGAACATAATTTTCACTGACATTAAAAGAGACTTACTTGCCCTGATTGTGTTATTGTTCATTTTAATTATTCTTTTATATTTCTTTATTGTGACAGTCAACTTTATTTGCATTTCTTGTGAACGACCTATCCTTCATTTGTGTGTTCGTGCCCTGACTGTACTCGGTTCATTAATATTTTTTCTACCTTTCTTCATACGGCATAACTATTTTCCTCTGTTATTCACCTTTCCTCCTTGCACAAGGTTCGAAAATTTACCGCTCATGCTAATTATAATTTTGTCTCGTCTGAAGATGCCAAGACTGACTGACCTCTCACAGCTCATTTTTCCCTCCTCCTCCTCCTCCTCCTTTGTGTCGCCCCGCCCTCCTCCTCTCGTACCCACGGCCCCCCGAGGCAGGAGACACAAAGAGGGAGTGATATACATAGTCCGGAATATATTACTGTATAATGAAGGAGAGGTATAGAGGGCGTGGGAGAGTGTACGGCTAATGAGGGATTACACCTGCCTCACCTTTCTTACCTGGCGGGGGTGAGGGAGGGAAGGAAAGAGAGAGAAAGAGAGAGGAAGGGAGGAGGTGAAGAAAGGCGAGATGGAATAGTTTTAGGGTTAGAGAAGAAAGGAGGTTTAAGGCCAATTGGACTCTAGTTAAGGCGGGAGGGAGAGTAAATGAGGGAAATGGAGATGGATTGGCGGATGGTTATGGCGAAGACAAACAATGGACCCACTTAAGACAGGAGAGTTATCCACTGGCATACCTCTGACTAACGACTAACGAAATTGTATATATGATGGTAATGATATCATGAAGAAATTCGTATATACTCATAAGACGTCGTTTCTCTCATCCCTGCAGACCCGAAAGCAATTTAGAGGTGATAGTCTTTCTTTATTTTTAGTCATAGTGATCAATATTAGTAAGACTTTCTTAACTCAGGTCATTTATAACCTTTAATGGTTTAATTTAATAATGAAGGCAACTTATAGACAATAATATTTCCTGCAAGACTCAGCCAAGACATCATCGCCGTACACAACACACCACTTTATCTTGTGTCACGTGTAATCAGACGGCTCATTAAGACTCGTGGCTGCCAGGTGTGTGTGGTGACAGGTGTTACTGACCCGCTAACCTACACTGACAGGTATGCATTGGCGTCCCACAATACCCTTCTCCCCCTCCCTCCCACACACACGTCTCTTCCCATCTTTGTTCCCTCTCATCTTTACTCCTTACCCTACCCGTTCTTTCCTTTCCTTCCCATCCCTGACCTTCCTCCCTTTTTCCTCACCCATTTCTGTCACCTTTTGTCTTTATCATTTTCCCTTTACGCCCTTTACTATTCCTCTTTCTCTTCAATACGTTTCTTCCCATTTGTCTCTTTCCTTTTTCCCGTCCCTTTCACCTTCCTGTCAGTCCTTCCCTCTCCCCTGTTTCTCTCCCTTGCACATTCTCACCAACAATCTCTTTCTTCTATACCGTACGCGTTCTTTTCACTCCCTGTCCCCTCTCCCTTAATATTCCCCTTCCTGTCTCTTGCCCCTCTACTTTTTTTAGATCACCTGACACGATTTTAACAAGACCGAAGAGGAAAATTAATCCCACACACCTGAACTTGCTACTAATTGCTTCTCCCACCTTTCCCCTCTTTCACCCTTCTCCCCACCACTCATTACCTCTTCCCCTCTTCTCCTTCCATCACCATGCACCTTTCTTTTCACCACCACCACCACCATCATCATCAATCAGAACCAAACTCTTCCTCCCATCACCACCTTCCTCCCCGTCACTAGCATCCACCCTCACCCCCATCACCACTTATCCCCACCATCACTATCCACCATCACCATCATTCGTACCTTCTTCACCACATCCAGCACGATCCATCATCTCCTCCACTAGCATATCCATCACCAAAAGTATGCACCACCAACACCATCAGCACTATCACCATCTCCACCAGCATATCCACTATCACTACCAATTCTTACTACCACCACCCTCCGCACCTCCACTACCACCACTACCACTACCACTACCACCACCGCCAGACACACACCGCCCGGGCCTCACCGCGACAGTCCCTCACAGCTGATGAATCACCGCCTCGCCTAATTAGACTACAATCCATAACTCACGCCGCCCCGAGGAACCCGCACGGACGAGGAGCGCGAGTGTACGCCTCCACCTCCTCCTCCACCTCGGCCTCCGTCCCTACCTCCACTTCCATCTCGGCCTCCGACTCTTCCTTTAATTTTTTCTTCATCTTCATCCTTTCACCTCCATCCTGCCTCCAACTCGTACCTCCAATTCTTCCTTCACCTTGGCCCACACTTCCACCTCCATCTCCACCTCGATCTCCACCTCTACCTACATCTCCACTTCCACCTTTGCCTCTACCCCCACCTCGACCACTACCTCCACCTCGACCTCCACCTACATCGCCATGTCCATCTCGGCCTCCAACTCTGCCACCAACCCCACCTCAGTATCCACCACCACCTTCAACCTCACCTCTACTCCCATTTCCACCTCGGCCTCTACCTCCACCATCATCTCTACCTCCATCTCCATCACCACTTCCACCTTCAACTCCCTCTCCATATACTCCTTGATCACATCCATCCTCCTCCTTCTCCTCCTCCTCCTCCTCCTTCATTTTTCTCTCCTACTCTTCACTTTCCACTTCTTCTCTTCCCATTCCATCCCTTCATTTCCTTCCCTTTTTTTCCCAGCCCTTCTGCTCTTCCCTTCCTTCCCACCTCCTCCCATATACCCTCCCTTCCCATCCCATCTTTTCCCGTCTATTCCCATCCTGTCATCCTTCCTTTCCCTTCTCTTCCGTACCTCATCCCCTCCCCTTCCTTTCTTCCCTTCTTTAGGTTGTGTCATGGGCGTAGTTGTTTGCTCAGTCTGGACATGAAAGGCTTGGCGTGATTGGGTGGCTGTTCACGTCCATGTTGTTGGTTTATCTTTTCCTTAAATTTTCTTCACCTTTAGTTTTAGGCTCCGAGTTGTTTCTTGCATAAAGTATTTGTCTGTTCCTGGTTTAGCGGAAGGGTTTTGATCGTCACATTACAGTTGGTTTGGTTATGAGTTATTAGACTTAAGGAATGAAGGATCTAAATACCTTTTTCTTTCAGAAGTATCTTTCTTGGGACGTCCTTTATTATTTCCACACTGTTGTAGATGTTCACGTAAGTTTTTTTTTTTTTTTGTAAATAGCGTAAATTTGATAACCAGTCTGACTGAAATTTTAATCGAAATTAATGTTTAGTTATCATTCTTTACCAGGAGTATATTTGCAGAAATATTCGGTCCTAACGAAAATGATCACCATTGTTTTGTTCTTAAAACCAAAGTAAATGATGAAGTCTCTTTGAAATTGATGTGTATGGTACTTAGGCTTATTATTTAACTAACTCTCGCTCCTTCAGTGCACCCGTTCAACTCTACGTTAATGAAACTCACCTATTGAGAAGCCGAGATTGAGTTCACCTAGAATTCTGTCAGTTGATCTTACTTTGACAAATCACTAATGCACTTTTTTTTTTACCTAGGTTTCTTCTCTTGTACGGCAACTATGCAGCATTTCGGCTTCATAAACCGATCTGTGCAGACCGTGATATAGTGACATTTTGTCGAGTTATTATATTTTTCTACGTCTCTTTTCTCCAGTCCTTGGTGACGTACTCAGGTATCGTGTTCTTTGGATTGAGTCGCATCGCCATCAGTCTTGGAACCTGACGAGGCACCGTGTCCCAGAAGAGGAGGGAGGGAGGGAGAGGTCTTGGCGGGGGAGAAGGAGGGAAGGAGAAGGTCCAGGGAGGGAGAGATGGTATGAGGGAGGGAAGGCAAGGCAAGGCAAGGCGAGGCAAGGCCGGCACAAAGTAAAACCAGAACACACACACATACAAGTATTTCCGAGGCCGGGGACACCGCGCCTTCCCTCTATGGACCCAGATATTTCCAGGGCCAGGCGAGTCTCGTCTTTACAACGTCCCGCCAGCAGCAGCCACGAGGCCCCGCGAGACGTGGTGGTACGGCCCGCGCCACGAATGACTATATCGTTTTTAAGACTAATAAACCCTCCGGGAGGAACGCGCGGCATGTGACATTCTCGTCCCACAATAACTGCAGCCATCGGGGGAGACGCGGCCCTGTCCGCCTCCCCGCCGTCGTCTAGGCCGGCCGTCCTGAGAGTTACACAGGGATTTCCGCCTCTAATAGAAGACCGTTTTTAACACGCACAGGTTAAGATTTCTGTTCCTTTTTTTATTTTCCTGGAGGAGTCGCGTTTTTTCCCTCTCGAAGCGTCACAAGATGGAGCTTCAACGCAGTTTTCGTAAGGGTGGTGCCGAGGGATAGTTTGGTAGAGTTTCAGCCTTACTGGTGACTGCAGTGACTCGTGTTTGGCAGCGGCCGGCCTGGGAGTGTGTCTGGCCAGCCCCTGTGACCAAATCCATAAGCTGTCGGCGCCCCAGGGTGTGGGCGTCCCCTCGTGTACGTAGGCTGTCCGTCCCCACTGTCGCCCTCCGCTTGCCTCTCCCTTGTCTCCTTTTCTCCCTTTATTTCACAGCACCAGACGTAGGCTGTGGCCAATTGTCTCCCTTCCTTATCTTTATCCTGCCCTCCTCGTCACCTCTAATACCAATATTCCTTCCTTCTTGCTTAGATTTCTTTTTCTTCTTACCTTTCCCTTCATACCCTTCTTTCTTAATTCCTTCGGCCTTCAGCTAACCAAATGTCATCCTTCTGTTCTCTTTTTTCTTCAACCCTCGGCGACAGTATCACCCTTTCCACACTATCCCTTTTCCTACCATTCCTTTTTCCTTTAACTCCTTTCATCATCCTTGCTCTTCCTTTTCCTCCCACCTAGGGCATCACCACCCTCACAACTCTACACTTAGTCTCTAATAACCTCATGTAGTGTCCTCCAATTGTAGCTTACGACCTTATGAAACTTACCTGAAAACTCCATCGACCCATATCTACCTGTTCTCCCTTTTCCCGATCCTTCTCCTCCAGTCTTCTTATTCCACCTTCACCTCCTTCCTTAGTCCAGTCTACCTATCCCCTCCCCTCCCCTCCTTCGCCTCCTGCCCAAACACATCTCCGAAATAAAAGAACGCCCGTCCGTATAGGCTCAGGAGAGGGCGAGGATACCCACCCTTAGGAACCCCGGGACGTAAAGGCGAGATCAAGGGAACGTCTGAGCGGCCACATGTCACTGTCTGCTTCGAGGGGCGACTCCCACTGCATAATGAAGTCAATAATGAATGAATTGCAAGATAGCGCTGTCAAAGTAATCAGCAGAACGTTTGTCTCCTGCGATGGATGAGAGGCCGGCTTTCCGTCTCTCCATTTTCGTTATCGTCTCCTTTATTATTATTTGTGTTATATATTTAAGGTGCTGCGCTGCGCCTCGGCCTATTTGGGGGTTGACTTTTAGCGACTGACGATTTAATTCATTTTCCTTTTATTGTTATCAGTGTTTTGGTTTAGTTTATCAGGTAAAACTAATTAGCTAACGGCAGGTGTTGAGAAAGTCTGCCTGTGCTTACGACCGTATGAGTGAACGAGTTGGTGATGTGGTCAGTTGAATGCCTAAGGTAATCGAGATGAGGATGCTGTTAATGATACTAGTGTACAGCGAATAAGCAAATGATTGAGTAAATAGAAGGAGGCGGTGAATGAGTGTATGAGTGAATGAATAAATTAGCAAGGGAGTGAGTTGAAAGAATTAGGTAATTGAGATGAGGTTGCTGCTAAATTTACCTTCCAAGAGCAAATGAGTGAGTGGCTGAGTGAATAGAAGCAGGCGATGAATAAGACAGTCGCTGAGTGTACGAGTGAACGATTGAATTAGTAGGGGAGTTAGTTCAGAAAGTTAGGTAACTGAGATGCTGCTGCTAATGATACTTAATGTGAGCTAGAGAGGGAGTAATTTCAGTAAGTAAGGGATGGAGGTATAAGGTGAGGCGAGGATGCTACCAGATAACGGCCTTAAGCGGAACACAAGAATAAATATTAACACGAACATTATTAATTAAGCTATTTTGGAGGAGGATGCAAAAGGGGATGAGAGAAAACTCCGGCTTTTAGTGGCAGTGAATTGATGTATCCCCATTAGAGATAGCAAGGAACAGGTTTAGATAACTGCCAAGAAAAAAAGTCTTAGTATAAAAATTAGCGAGCGTTTTGGTACACACACACACACACACACACACACCTCCGTGGCGCAACTGCCAGGCTTCACGGTCTGACAGGGCGGCGGTTCGAGCCCGTTCAGGGCGGATTTTTTCCGTTGACTAGGAGTGGTTACTGTCCCCCCTTGAGCAAGGGGGATGGGGTGTGTGGTGTGTGAGATCCTGGCAGTACCCAAAGATCGACGATAAAGAGCACTTGCTCATGTCGGGAGGGTACCTGCTGGCGATTACGAGTCCAACACGTGATCAGGCCGTGGTGAATTACACACACACACACACACACACACACACAGGTGATGTAGCGGGACTGCGTGCGTAGAGTGTCGGCCTGAGATGAGACACAAATCACTTCCTCCTCCTCCTCCTCCTCCGCCTCTTTAGGGTTCGCCGCGTTTCAAAGTTGACCAATAGCAAATAAATACTAAATTCTCCTCTGAAGGGGGAGACAACGAAAAGAAAGTTAGTAAAAAAAAAATTGTTCTATTAAACAGATTAGGATGCTGACCCAAATTAGTAATGATCCTTAGTACGAGTTAAGCATAGCGTGGAAACTTCTTTAAATATAAGGAAAAAAAGAAACAGTTGTAAGGGGACGACAGAAAAGTATGAACAGAAAATTATGAAAAGTATGACAGGAAATTAAGAAAAGTATGACAAATATAGTTTGAAAGTATGGAAAGTATGAAGGAAAAAAATAAAGAAAAGAAAAAAATAGGCTACTTATACACTGGAGCAGACTGACGTAAATCTAAACTTAGAACAACGTACGAAAACTTGAGTGAGCAAATTATTGGAGAGAGAGAGAGAGAGAGAGAGAGAGAGAGAGAGAGAGAGAGAGAGAGAGAGAGAGAGAGAGAGAGAGAGAGAGAGAGAGAGAGAGAGAGAGAGAGAACTACCAACAAGTGTGGAATGAAGGAAGTATTTGCCTTGGGAGGTTTACGTTGAGCGCGGCATGCAGGAGAAGGTCGTTAACACAAACAGGCGCATCTCCGAGGCAGAATATCGCGAAACACACACAAGCGGACACATAAAACACTGCATAGTCGTAAAATTAAAACCTGCCGGTCCTGACTTATGAGTTTAAAGATGCGAGATGGATGAGAGATTAGAAGAGGAAACTGATCCTTGAATTTTAAGCTCTACACTTTGATACCAAGACCACTTAAATAGTAGTGGTTATCCTGCAGAAGACTCGCTTAGACCTTTAAAAGAAAATAATACTCGCACGGTCGACTCATTTTAGCCACATTTCTTACACATTTTTTTCGACATCCGCGCTGGAGTTGTTGCTGTTGTTGCTGTTTTTTCAATGTTATTGTTGTTGTTGTTATTGTTATTGTTGTTGTTGTTATTGTTATTGTTGTTGTTGTTGTTGTTGTTGTTGTTGTTGTTGTTGTTGTTGAATACATTGACTTGACTAATGATAATAAGGATGTGCATGAATTTGGAGAAAGCAGGTCAGAGAGAGAGAGAGAGAGAGAGAGAGAGAGAGAGAGAGAGAGAGAGAGAGAGAGAGAGAGAGAGAGAGAGAGAGAGAGAGAGAGAGAGAGAGAGAGAGAGAGAGAGAATTATAAGTAGCAGTAATTAAGAAGACGAAGAGAAAGATGAAGAGGAGGAAGTGGACTAAGAGGAGGACGACCTTTATTTAATATTATCTGCACGCCTCGTCATAATTCAGGTTACTTATCAATGAACTCCTTACCCCTTCCCTCCTTACCATCACTCCCTCCCTCCTTCCTTCCATCCCTCCCTCCTTCCCTCCCTTCAACCAGCACTCCAACCAACCCCTCATGTTTTACCTCCCCCCCTCACTCCTCCCCCCTGCTTCAACTGTCCCCTCCCCCCACCAGGTCAGTAACAGCCGGTCAATATGTCAGCCAGATAGCAGGTGACATATCATCTCAGAAACGAATGTAGATATTTCTCAGTAAATAAGCGACATGACAGCCACACCGGCGGGGAGGGAGGCACCGGGTAATTCACACACACACACACACACACACACACACACACACACACACACACACACATCAGGAGTCCCCGTCACGTCGTCCACTCCGGCATGACTCAACAGAAAACAGAGGCCTCGGGGGCGACTCAATGAGAACCGAAGAGGCAAAGAATCGATACCACACGAAAGGGGACGAAGAGCCACCTGGCACTGCGCATCCAGGCTCAACATGGCACCGATATAGACCGATAAATATGTGTATGGTGACGCTGGTAGGCTGGAGAAGGACAGAGGGACAGAGCGGAGAGACGGGGAGGAGGTGGAGGAGGAGGAGGAGGAGCGTCAAGGTGTAGTAGGTGGGTGGGTGGGTGGGCTGGGTGGGGTTGTGGGTTGTTGGGTGGGTGGGGCGGCGCGGCACCACAGAGAACGGTCTCCCAGGGTGCCGCTGTGGGGGGCACGAGGACAAAATCAAATACATAAGCCGACCACATTCGTTTGGGCTTATTATATACACGAGAGGGTATAACTTGCCCCTTACAGGCTTCCTCGTGGCCCTGCGTCTGTCGTGCCTCCCGGGGTCAGACCGCTGGCCTCTCCCGGACGATGCTTTCACTCGCTATTTTTATTATGTCCCTCTGATGGCTACATTTGTTACGCATTATCTGTTGTTTCATCTGTTTTACTCCTTTCCTTTATCTTCATTATTTGTTATACCTGAGCCAGACAGCCACTCCCCCTCCCTCCTCTGGCTCCCTCTGTCCCTACCCATCACCCCCTCACCCCGCATCCTTCAGTAACCCTCCCTCTCTTGTTTCATTTTCCTTTGATGGCGCTCACCAACCACGCGATTTATGGCTCGCCTCCGTGTGCCTGGCTTATCAGTACCCGAAGATAAAGTTATGAAATCGACGATGCTATCAGCGCAGTAACGAGCCGTCGCGCAAGAACGTCTGTGTTCTCTCTTGACGGTGACAGTGAAGGAAGAAATATAAAGTTGGTCCTCTTTAGCGTGCCTGGGCGGCGTCATTCGTTAGTGAGGCCGAGGCTGAGGTTGTGTTTGTGTGATAGTGTCTTAGCTGACTGATGGACCGACTGACTCTTGGTTCATGACTAATGCGGCCAAGACTATTTTTTAAGAGTGTGTCATTGTATTTCTGCCGCTTGTATCTCCATTGTGATACTTAGTTTCGTTTATGCTCTTGCAACAACGCTGATCAAAATTGAACTTTCCCACTCTTGTCGCACATAGAATCCTATTTCTTCTCTGACTCACATCCCTCATAATATTATTGTACCAAATATTCCACAATTTCTTCATTCTGCTTTGAGCTGCCAATTTTCATGTGTGTTGCTTCACTTGAATATATTCCTTTACATGCTTTGTGTTAAATGTCGGTCAAGCGTTATCTTGCCTCTCTACAGCCTTTTATAAATCGGCTTCTTTCTCCCCCTTCTTAATTCTTTCATCCCACCGAGAGTTATTCATCCTGCTTCTCCGTCGCTATCATGTGCCATTATGATGTGGTAACTTCGGTCATCCATGGAGTGGCATTTAACGGCTTCCTTTCAGTTACAACAACCTTTTACATTTTTTTTATAATATTCATTGCGAATAATAACTGAGCATAATGTAAGTACAATCCAATCAAGGAGTTCGATGATATGAAATGTTGATTTAAAATGCAGAGCGAAATCAAAATCTCGTGTGATAAATTCTTAATCAGTCTCAGACAAAAATATCACTACTCATGACATTATCAACAACAACAACAACAACAACAACAACAACAACAGCAAATAAATACAGTGACAGGCTCTTTTTTCCGCCAAGATTAGTTGCAGGCACAGTATTTATGGTCTTTTTTTTCCCCCAATGAAAATATATATATATATATATATATATATATATATATATATATATATATATATATATATATATATATATATATATATATATATATATATATATATATGTGTGTGAAAGAAAAGAGTAATAATAATAATAAATCGAATCGAAATACTTCATAAAACTTCCTTACTTCTCAATGCCGTACACGCTAAATAAACATCAAGGTTCACTACATTTCCTCTAATTCTTCTTGTGACTGTATCCCGCGAGCCGCCGCCGCGTCGCCGCGCCGTAAAAACAAAGCAACGCGCGGCACCTCGGCACGACACACGCGCTAATTTAGGAGGTCGCTTTGTATTCACCGTCCCCGGCCGGAGTGAGTAACCAGCCATAAAATTTTAACTCACAGCCTGAATAATTAAGATGCAGGTGTTGTCCCGACTCACCCTGCTGCTGACTCACCTGGCTGGCTCACTCGCTTATTTTCTCTTTTTTTCTCTTCCTTCTCTCCGATGTGTTTAGTACTTGAAACCTTTGAAATAGCACTGCAATAATAAGTAGTAAGGATAAACACAGATAAAGGTAAGGGAAAGACGTATATAGATAGGGGAACAGAGGGAGGAGGTGGCAAGTGTAGCAAGAAATGACAAAGGAAATGAGAAGAATTATAATTAATGTGGGATGAGTGTAAAGAAGGTAATGCACGTGGGACAGGTGAAATGAAGAAATGAGGAGGCATGAAACGTAGGAAGTGGGAACGGAGAAAGAAAAAAGATGTGGAAAAGGTGAAAGAAAGAGGGAAGGTGTAATAAGTAGATGGACTGAAGAAGGGACGTAAGGGTTGGAGGAAGGATAGAATAACGAGTGAATATACTGAACAAGAGAAATGCAGTGAAGAGACGAAGGGAGAAAAGAATGAAGTGAATGAAGTATCAATAAAACTCTGAATGAAGGAAAAAAAAGACTGAAAAGAAGAAACAAAACAAAGAAAAAGTCGACAGCGATGAATGGAAGAATGAGAAAAATAAGAGAGTTGAAGGAAGGAGGAATAGAGAGAGGAGACAAGGAGGGAAAAAGGAAGGAAGATTAGAGGAAAGAGGGAAAAAGGGAAGAAGGCCAAGGGTAGAGGGAAGGAGAAGTAGGAGTAAAGAAGAGGGAGAGAAGGGAAAAGTTAAAAGAAAGGAGGATAAGCAGGAGGAGAAGAGAGAAGGAAAAGGGTAGAAGGAAGGAGGAATAGAGGGAGGAGGGAAGGCAAGGGATAGGTAGTGGGGAGTTGAGGTGACCCCGTGGTGGTGCCGGGCCGGGTGTCGCCGCGGGGGGCAGGGCGACGCATCACCGCCAGGACGCCAGCACATTTGTTTCCATTATATACCGACACCAGTGAGTGGTGTTGTTGTTTTTTATCGGCGGGGCACGGGACAGAGAGAGAGAGAGAGAGAGAGAGAGAGAGAGAGAGAGAGAGAGAGAGAGAGAGAGAGAGAGAGAGAGAGAGAGAGAGAGAGAGAGAGAGAGAGAGAGAGAGAGAATTTTTTAATGTACCATAATATACCGTACTTGTTTTTTTATTCAATCCAATAATTAATTTAAGTATGAATAATAAAAAAAAAACGATTAATTCAAACTCCTCACGATTAGTTATTTAAATCTTCTTAGAATAATCTTTTCTCTCCTTAGGCAGTTTAAAAGATACGAATATGTACCAAACTCCAATAAAATAATGATGAACAACAGAAAAATACACATCTTTGTCTCTAACACACTCATATGGGACTTAATTTTCGAGAGTGACGTGCAAGCAGGCCCACCAGTGATGAACACTCTCCACAAAAAGTTTTCGAACGCTTTAAGCACCATGCATTCTGAGATACACAGATGAAGAATTCTGAGACACCTCTCCCTGTGTAAAACGGGTGGTAGCCCTGTGTACACATGCTCTGTGTGAAGGAATGAGATGCCAATGGCTCAGTATTACATGCGCACTCATAAGTCTTGTCGCTTGATCTCGATAATGTATTGCTAATATGCTGTGGTGTAAGGTGAATATATCGGTTACGTAACCGTATTTTAATAATTCGTTATATGTTGCGGTGATAATTCCTCGTCTTCCGTGCGTTTCATCGTCTGTAGGATGACGTCATTTTGGTATTAACTAATTTAGCACCGGGTCATTGACATTAGGTCGTCATTGCGTTACAGAAATTATTGACAATTATTATGAGGCTGTCGTGAGGATAATAAAAATGTAACCCATTCTGCTTCAGGATGTTATCAGTTAGTTTTAATGCTGTGGCTGACGTCATTCCTACTCAAATGAGGGAATGACAATTCCACGTGATAGTTTTAGTATAATTACCAGTAAAAGTATGTAAAATCAAAATATCAGCCAAAATCAATACTTAAACCACACACAGCGACAGCTTGGTTAAGTGTAAGATATATGAGGATTTTTATTTTTTTTTATTTTTTTTTTTTACGTTGTTGCCTATTGCGCCGGTAGGCATCTTCCCGGTGGGGCCTGACGGTCGGCCCAGCCCGTTCTGGCGCAGGTGAGTGTTTATAGTGGCGCCATCTTGCATTGGCTCATGCTGCCCCCCGGAACTCGTTCTTGATTCGCTTGGACGGCTTCCTCTAGAATCCGGGTTGATGGGTGGTCTTCAGGACAGCATGTGGGTAGTTTTAAGCCACTCGGCGGTGACTGAAAAATCCGAGTGGTAGCGTAAGGATTCGAACCCGCGTCGTCCATCACGCGGTGAATGTGGGTCCAGTACGCTATCACTTCGGCCACCGCCGTATTTATTTAATAATGAGTGTATGCACCGCCTGCGTCGATTATATACTATTAAGTCTGCTTCGAAGCTTCGAGCCGTGTCACTAGTGGAGCCTGTTTCCACATATCTGTTGGGCCATAGTGATACGGTAGAGATGGACACATCAATCCGCCGTGCTGTTTGGCGATAACTGAGGCCCTCAGTGTGAAGGATAATAATGACTTTGCGCCGTTCTTGTGGGGTCTCGAGACTAACGTGAGCATGACTTACTGCGACCATCAAATCAACACGGGATCGAAACGGATCATATACAGTAATGGATTCAGATCATCACAATCAGGGGTACCAACCATTCCGAGGCGACTAGTCGCGATCGATTCATTTTCAAATCCATCGTGCCCACAGGTGTTCGAGAACTTTTTGTTGAGTGTACAGTCGAGGGTGTGCCTTTACCCAGGTGTGGCAAGGTGTGTCGAGGACGTACAGGTGGAGGAGAGGGTGTGCCAAGGATGTGGCAGGTGGATGGAAGGGTACGGAAGTCACTACGGATCCGCGGCGTTTGTCTTAATAGGGATAGATGTGTGTGTGTGTGTGTGTGTGTGTGTGTGTGTGTGTGAGAGAGAGAGAGAGACAAATTACTTGCTGTGTCGTATATTCTTTCTTTGTATTGGTTATTTTTACATTATTTGTGACCTGCGTGCACTCTTGATGTGGTCGATTTATGTTGTAATAGTCATCTGCGATTCTTCTGTTGGTTGATATGTGTGTGGAAAATGTGAAGTGGCTAAAAGACATGCTCAGTGATGATCTTGTAGTCATGTGGTGAGGATGTAGTTTGGAATAGCTTGGTTTGGAGAAAGTGTTTTGGCGAAGGAGGTTCGGGAGTAATACGGCTGTCTGATAATGTTACTTATGGTGACGATTATAATAATAATAATAATAATAATAATAATTGCAAAAAAATTCTAATGACAGAAGTACTTATTATTATCATTATTATTATCATCGTATTATTATTATTATTATTATTATTATTATTATTATTATTATTATTATTATTATTATTATTATTATTACTATTATATTATATGATTACTATTATCACTATTATTACTAGCCTTATTAATGAAAGATACTGTCCATGTGTTCCGGTATATACAAGTTATTTTATTCTTTGTGAATTCATGTCATTGCACGTGTGTCCACGGGTGTATATAAGCTACTTCCCCTGAGATATACACCCTCATCACACAAGCACTACTTCCATCTCAGGACATGCGGACTGTGTGTGTGTGTGTGTGTGTGTGTGTGTGATTTAATCATCTGATGTCCATGGTTCTTAATGTCCATGCAGCTTTATATAAACTAATTATGATCAAGAAAACACAATTATTCAGGTGACAGTGTCTTGCCCAGGTGGACACGCAGCACACCTGAGTCACCTTGTGTTCACACGTCCACACTTACACTGGTCACACCCACCTTGCCGCACCTCGCCAACACCTTGTAACCAGAACTACAAGCACACATTTGCCTCTACCTGCACCTAACAGCAGAAAACTAACACCACCAGTATCTTGGGACCAAAAGACACATGTTCAGGCTGTCATTTCCCCGTTACTTATCAGCTGCACGCATGCGCAAGTTCCCGCTCCTTCCGTACACGCCCAAGCATAAATTTTTGATGACACGGCAGCCGACAGGTGTCCCTCGGCCGCCACTCCTGCTGCGTCTGTGCGGCTGTCAGGAATATATGTACATTTGTAGCCTGAAAAATGGCCGTCAGTGTGTAGCCACGCTCATCACTGCCCCTTACAGATGGCGGGCATGTCAGAGGGGACAGGAGTGGTGCGATACCGGCTGAGAGATTGTAATTGTTTTGTTTTCTCTTATTATACATGGCGGCGATGGTGGTGGTGGTGGCGGTGGTAGTAGTGGTGATAGCGGGGGGGAGAGGGGTTGGAGGTGGTGTTGTTTGCTGTTTTTATGTTTGTTTGCTTTCTTTACGTTTTTTTTCTCTTCTCTTTTGGGTATTCATGTGAATATATAGAAAAAAAGGTAAATTTATTCTGTAGGCATTGACACACACACACACACACACACACACACACACACACACACACCACAACACAAACAACGCAACGCACCTAAAAGACGTGTTTTGCTAATAGTTCCAAGCGATACAATAATACAATGAGTTTTTTTTGTTATCAGGCAAATTTATGGACAGACCCGACGAAAGCATTATACTTTATTCTTTTTTTTTTATTTCTTTATCATGTTGTCGACCATTTGCAAACGTCTTATCTGGCGAGCCGCTGGACGCCTCGCATAAAGCAGGAGTTGGAGATTAGAAGGAAGAATTGTCATCAGCGGTTGTGTTCTGCTGTGTTGCATTTTGTGTTGCATTGTTTCGTTTCGTTTTGTTGTTCTGTTTCTTTTATATTTTTCGCAGTAAAGAAACCAAGTAAAGGACAAAAAGATAAAAGAAAATTGTGCTCTGCTAGTTTATTTTATCACAGTAAAGGAAGCAACTCGAGAACAAAGGAGATAAAGAGACAAAAAAATCGGCTAAGCATTGCCCTTATATAAGTAAATAGAAGTGAGTCTTGTCTTGTGTTGTTAAACATGTTGTGCTCTTTTGTGTAGGGTTTCCTTGTGTCGTGTTTTCTGTAGCTTTGAGTTGCACGGTGTTGTAGTAAGTTGCTTTCTGTTGCGTTGTGTAGCATAGCATTGTTTTTTTTTCCTGGGCTGTGTCGTGTTCTGTTGGGTTGGGTTGCCTTATCTTTTGTTCCGTTTTGTTGCGATGTGTGCCGCCGGTGAAGTGCTGAGCAAGGATAGAGCATCGCTGTCATCACCTGGAGAACACCTGCTCGTGTGCCCCTCCTTGCTAATTAATGTGTATACCTAGTCCCGTTGGGTTGTTTTATCACGCCTAGTTTATTTTCTCTTTCTTAATGTTGTCTTGCTTTATTATTTTAGCCTTTTATGTTTTAGTTCCTTTGCATTTAATATATTTTCTCTCTTTTTCCTCGTTTCTTTTATTTATTTTTTTCATTTTTCTTCGTCATCCACTTCTTTTTTATTGTTTAATTCACCTACTGCTTCTTTCACCTGACTCAACCTAAATTTTTCAAGAGTGCGCCTCGAGTAGGGAAAAACAGTTAAATATATTGAAAAGTAGTCTATCTTGAAAACAGATTTGCCTTAACGAGAACACACATAACGAAGATACAAAGATTATCACCCCCTGAAACACTTGTTCTATTAGAGAGGCTTGATCCTACTAAGACCGCCCAGCCCAAGGTGTTATCTTTCATACATAATTATACATAAGTACGATAAAAAAAATAACATAACATGCATATTGCGCGAGTATAAAATCTGCTGTGATGAGGGCAAGTAAGGTAATATACAATTGGGAGAGATATTTTTTGGGGTATCGAGTTTATGATTGCTTTTGTTAATAATGGCAAAAATTGGCGTTAGGCAAATTTTGAGGGGACATCAGGTTGACTGAGTCTGCATTGTCTAGAAAGGTAAAGGGTGCCAGGAAACTTGATCGAACCTTATAAATGGATGAAGGGTTTTAATTTGTGTGACGTAATGATGTTGTGGTAGCAAGAGAACCGGGTAGGAAGCATAACAATGGGCTTAAGTTGGATAAATTCAGATTCATTAATGTAACAGGCCATAAGCAAGATTTGTCTTATTAACAGAGTGGTGAACGAGTGGAACAGACTTGGCAGTCATGTTTTTGAGTGCCAATACGATATATACCTTCAACACAGATGGATAGTGAGTCTAGATGGGAACAGTTTTACAGGAGGTGCCTTGTATAGACCTACCGGCTACTTATGTTAGAATGTTCTTAGAAGCATCTGTAGAAAAATGAAACTTCCCTATTTTCAACCCGTGGACTTTATTTCTCTTGCCATCAATGTTTGCGTATGCTCGCTGCACCCTGCCCGGTATCTTAAGGTGCAGTACCTGGGAGGAGAGGCAGATAAGGGGGAAGGTTAGAGAGGAGAGGAGAGGAGAGGAGACGGGAGAAAAGAAAATAGAAGGAAAGGGAAAGGAATCAACAAAAAATAGATTATTGACTAAATAAGGAAACAAGAAAAGAACAGGAAAAAGAGAAAGGAAAAGAAATATATCACCGCCCCGAGCCTCTCTTCCATGCATGACCTTGCTGATGATGCTGACTCTCCTCTCCCTCCTCCTCCTCCTCCTCCTCCTCCTCCTCCTCCTCCTCCTACTACTACTACTACTACTACTACTACTACTACTACTACTACTACTACTACTACTACTCCCCCCTCCTCCTCCTCCTCCTCCTACTACTACTACTACTACTACTACTACTACTACTACTACTACTACTACTACTACTACTACTACTACTACTACTACTACTACTTTTCCCCCCTTTCCTTCCTCCTCCTCCTCCTCCTCCTCAGCAGCAGCAGCAGCCGGCAATAATTCGCGGCGAGGACACCCAAGTATCGACGGCGGGACGTGGTCAATAGTCCATCGAGACGTTTAAGACGACAATCCGATCGCCGGGGCCAGGTGTGTAGCCGTTAGCGGAGGCTGTTAATGAGCGGGGGGTGTCCTCGCGTGGATGCCGACACACATCCACGCGTACATCCATCCGCGGCGAGGGGTGGATAGTTGGAGGCTGGCGGACGGCTTCTGGATGGCTGGTTGTTGGCGTCGACTTCCTAGGGCCTGTTAACACCTGAATGGAGAAATTGTGTAGATTTTAGTGTTGGTTTCTCGCAGTTTGTTTTTTTTTTTTTTTAATCTTTTTTTCTCTTCTAAATTTGAGGTAATAAATCTGGATGCGAAACCTTGCTGGAACTCATTGTTCTCTTTTTATATTTGTGTGTGGTGTAACGTTCATGCTTTTTTTTGGTGGGCTTTACAGTTATTTATAATTAATGCATTGTTTCTCGACCTTCTCCGTTCAGTACACAGGAGAAGAAATGTAATCCGTATAGACTGAGCAAGTGTCTATGAATAGCTTTGACCGTCTTTCTCCTTCAGTCCTATTACTCGTATCTCAAATCGTCGCTTCGTCCTCACATGCATGCGACATAGCCCACCCTGGTGAAGGAGGAGGAGCTTGAGAAGAAGGAGGAGGAGGAAGAGGAGGAATAGGAGGAGGAGAATAGAGGAGACAGCGATACTGCAATAATGACAGTAATAAAGGCGACAACAACCATAACAAGGATAACAGCAAGCTCTAAACAAAACACAACAAAGAGTAGGAAGAGGAGGAGGGAGACGAGGAGGCGCAGGCGGGGCTAGGAAGGAGGCTTAGAGCGTTTATCAATTACCAGAATTAAAAGAATCACTGGCCGTATCAGATTCCTAATTAACAGGCGGAGAGCACCTGCCCTAATGTCCCCCTGTCGACGGCCCTTTGTCCTGGCGCTGCGGGGAGATTAGAGGCCGATAGCGGGGTTATTTAGACGCATAAAAAAGGCTTACCTGCTTTCTTAATGAGGTAGTTTACTAATGGAGGACCCCGCCGATAAAATACAAGGAGGGTGACACTCCTCTTGCACCGTGGCGACCTCTCCTCCTCGCCCTCCTCCTCCTCCTCCTCTTCATTCTCTTCGTCCTAATTCTTTTTCTTATTCACTTCTCTCTCCTCCACCTCTTTCTTCTGCTGCTTCAATTTCTCTTCTTATTTCTCTTCTTGTTTTCGCTCGTTTTTGTTGGCATCATTTCTCATTCCTCTTCTTCTTTTCCTTCTTTTTTTTCCTTTTCTTTTTCTCCTTTTTTCTTATTCATTTCTTCTCCCTTTCGATTTTTCTTCCTCCTCGTCATGTTCGTTCGTTTCTGTTATCTCTATATTTGTTTTTTATTGCCGGCACAACCAATCCCTTATCTTTTATCGTCATTGTTGATGTAGCTGTTATCGTCGAAGTTATTGTTGATATAATACACACTGTTGTCGTCGTTGTCGTGTTCGAGTGTGTGTGTGTGTGTGTGTGTGTGTGTAATTCACCATGGTCTGATCACGCGCTCGACTCGCCATCCCCAAACATCACCCTCCCCGAATGAGCTTGGAGGTCCGATGACAGATCACTGGGTATGGCTGGAAACCTTACATCACACCCAGACATACCCGAAAGGCGGGACACTGGGTAGACAGGGGACAGGGATTAAAGGAAACTGCTCATCAGTCTTTCCTCCGCCCGGGAATCGAACCCGGGAGCTCCGGTTGTGAGGCAAGCGTGCTAACCATGTGCACTGTGCCACGGGGCTATGTGTTTGGGGGAGGAGTATTTGTCTGATTTAACTAGATTTATTTTTTTGTATATAACAGCTTGTCAGATTCAATTTTTTTTTGTTTTTTTTGTTTGTTTGTTTCCGCGCTCCTGTGTGTGTGTGTGTGTGTGTGTGTGTGTGTGTGTGTGTGTGTTATCCGCTAATAAATGGTTGCACGTATAACCAATCTGCATCAATTTCTAAATGCTTCTTCAGAATCTTGAGTAATATTTTTGTCTAGCCTCATATAAAATTGCAGCTTAAAATTTGTGAAGGTACTGCATTCCTTCCAACAGACACCCTAAACCACGGCATAATAGTGATCACAACGCGCCCAGGTCAGGTATGAGTGGAAGAATGAAGCACTAGCACAGGTATTACTTATCAGCACAGGTACCAGGTATCAGTGAGGGACCGGCGTCAACAACCACTCGGATGATACGACAGGTAGAGGGGAGGAGGAGGAGGAGGAGGAGGAGATGAGGTCGCAACATTTTTCCTCTTTATACTACTGATAACAACCTGATGAGCGATGCCAGGCGATGGTTTGTTGATATGATGCCTGAAGGGGAGAGGAGGAGATGAGAGAGCGAGAGAGGAAGGGAGAGACAAGGAGAAAAGGAGGAGGAGGAGGAGGAGGAAGGAGATAGAGAGGAGGGATGTGAGTGCTTTGTTCCGTCTTACTTCTCGAGGAAACTAATAAATCAGGTGAGGATTATTTATGCGACGCGCGGGGCTTTAATCAGCAGGAGATGCCATTATGCCCCGGCGTGATTAATGGCGTCAACGTGGCCTTTCCTCGTATTGGTCACTTTTTGTCGCCGAGCAGCCAATCAGAGGCCGCCGAGGAGACACGCCGACCCGAAGGTGCCTTACGGGGCCGAGTGTCACTTTTTCTTTCTTTCTCGTTCATTAATTATAAGAAAGGTACGGGGGTGGAGGGTGGTGGTGGTGGTGGCAGTTGATGATGATGACAACGACACTACAAAGAAAAGTAAATGTTCAACTTGTTTATTTTTTGTCTCGAATGTCTTCTTTTTATACGTTATTTGTATATGAATGAATTTAAAAGACCTGGGCATCAATACATCACTTGGAGTATGATGTTCTTACTCTTCATGATGTTTGTCTGCTGTTTTACTTTGTTCCTTACTCTATCAATCTAGTTATATGTCTTTATCTCGTTCTCTCTTTCTCTTTCTCTCCCCGTTTTTTTTCTTTGTGTGTGTGTGTAACGAGAGAGAGAGAGAGAGAGAGAGAGAGAGAGAGAGAGAGAGAGAGAGAGAGAGAGAGAGAGAGAGAGAGAGAGAGAGAGAGAGAGAGAGAGAGAGAGAGAGAATGAGTGATGTGATGCGGCAGGTACAGTTTTGACATCCTCTTTGTCCTTATTAAGCTTCTTTTTTTCCCTGAATTTATTATGACTGATGAGTCGCTGTTTATGGAGATTCCTTAAAACGAAAGTCTAGTGATGTTTTAAGAGGCGACGCTGTGTGTGTGTGTGCGTGTGTGTGTGTGTGTGACACTAAAACTAAACACACACACACACACACACACACACACACACACACACACACACACACACACACACACACACATATGTCTTATATTAAACCTAACCCATGTTTAAACTGTATTGAAGACGTTTAATGTAACACTGGTTTGGTTGTCAGTGGCAGCTACTAGAGGTCAGGTTAGGTCAGATGAGGAGAGCAAGACGGGTGCCGTACGGGATCGTTTCCTGGTTTGAATAGTAATTGAAAACTACGTTGAGGACTCACTCTCCAAACATATCCATAATCTTGGAGAAAAAATATTTGGGGATTAAAGTATGTTTTCTGACATGTATTTATACATATTTGTGACGTTAATGTTGTTATGTGGATGTTTAGAAACAGTACGCTACGGAGGGGTGAAGGGATTACGTTTGCCGATACGAGGTAAATTTATTGTAATATGTGATGTGTTCGCTATTTCTTGTATTTCTATTTTTATTTATGTTTGTAATTGACATCATTTTTCTTTTTTTCAGGTAAGTGTGACCATCGTGTGATTTGTCTTAGCGGAGCAGAAGGTAAATAAAGCAGTTTATAGTATAAACTTGTGCAGTATCTTCCTCCACATTCACTGGCTGGACTGTCTTATGCGTGATGCGGGATATTTGTAGCCCTAGAAGACTGACGTGGTTTATAAAAATGATAAAAAAACAGTTTTCGTTTTAACGTGATCACTGCGTGGCCCTTGGCGGTAATGTGGTTGCGTTCCCTTTAGCTTAAATTTATGGTTGGTCTTGTGGAGGAAGGTCGTGTTGTGTCGCTCCCCTCTTCGTGGTGGGGTGTAGGGTTGGAGGGAATCTTTCCTAACGAAAGTGTTTACGTGCAAATATGCGTGTGTGATCGGGAGGGAGAATCAAGAGAGGACAAGCTGCCAGAATGATCAACGCAGATATTTGAAAAAGTTAGCAATGAACATAATCTGGCTGTGTGCGACGACCTTCACTTGGCAGTGCTGCTGACCCAAGATTGCTGTGTCACAGGACCTACGACATTTATAAGAGGTAAATACATGTGATTTTCATTGTTCAGATGTCGTCCTTTCGAAACATTATTGTAATGATTTATAATAAATTTGTGTTCATGGGCAGTTGTAAAAAAAAAAGTTCTATTGCGACAATCTTTTTTACTATCTCCCGATAATACATCCCAATTTTTTCGTTCTTCCGTACAGTTCCTATTGGCGTCAGGAGAATGTCACTCCCAAAGCTGAAGCTTCTACGACCTGGATGTGTTGGGGTCAACGCTGATCTCTTCAAATGTACTCATGTTTATACTTCGATTTTTTATTATATTTTAATGATTTTTGTAATTTTCAGTGGCCCCTAAACATTGTTTTTGTTACTAATAATTAAAACAGCAAAACATATGCAGCTACAGAGGTTATATTTGTCATATATTTTTTAGATGTAATTAATAGAACGTAAACGTATTCGGTATGTGGGAAGGAAACCTGCTAAATATATATCTAATATTAAACAACATTGCAGTTGGTTATTGAAAATTGCTGTCACTGCATTTGGGCCTTTGTTTCGTGGGAAATATTTGCTAGGTAAGTGTAAATCTCTATTGATTTTAAGCAGTCTACGTTTGTGTCTGTGGTCCCCTTAGTGTAACATTAGAAAAGTATATATTGTTACGTTTTTTTGTATATTTAATTTTTAGGGTAGAGGTCAGTAGCATGTCTCTCCAATTTGTCGAGATCCTTAACGATAGAAGATAGAAAGAGAGGCAGCATGGCAGCGGAATTTAAGAGGTACAAGAGTATCAGTAAGAGGAAGAGAGCTGATGAGATGAGGAGCCTTAAGGCGGCGTCACACAGGGCAAATTTCTCCCTACATGTTGCTTGTTTGCGTTGGTGATATCGCCAAACAACAATGTTGTGCATCACACTGTACTGACCCTGAACTGTTGTGTTGACGCCGCGCTCCAACAACAACAAACACCACGCCGGCATCTCTCTAGCCACTTTACCATGGATCGGAAGGATATTGAGGTTTTAGAAGATTGTGCTGCTGCATTGCACATAATGAAGCATGTGCTACGACTGCAGAAGCGCCAGAAGAGGCAGTGTTCTCCATCTCAACAGTTTGTCTACCACGCACCAGGCACAGACTCCACCCAGCATACCATCAGAGTCAGTTGAGTGTTATAAATAACTTTACACAGTGGACAAATAAATCACAAACACATACTTGCACATGTACGTCGGTTTTTGGAATTTTAAAGTTGACAATTTGAGTAAATATGTACGATGTTTGATTTTCAAATTACATTTACAGCTTATAGCACGAATGTCATTTGACCCCGATTTCTCCCAACAGTCTGGCAACACAACCGTTGTCCATCCTTCCCGATCCGCCAAATCTTGTTGGTGGTTGTTCATTTTACCCAACCGCCAACCAACACGAGCAACATGTTGGGAGAAATTTGCCCTGTGGTGCTCCACAGAATGGAACTTGGAACGAAGACCGCGAATGTTGCAGAAATTGATAAGAAAGAGGTCTGAGGAGTTATCAAGACACCTCTCAAATCGGCATCCTGAAGGGGAGTCGACCAGATTGTTAATATTGTTAGGACATCACAGCTGTTCATAATCAGTGACTTTATCGTTACATATCTTTAGTGCACTCTGGTATATTACTCTTCATTATACGTATCATAAAGGAGGAATTTAAAAGCCTCCGCCTCCCAGTTTTTACATACTTCCTTCTCTCTCTGTATCTTCTCCCGTTTCTCACCTTCCCCTTATCGCTCTCTAATTCCTGTTTACAGCTATCGCATCCCTTTTCTGCACCATCTATCCCTCTCTCCCCCACTTTAAAACCCTCTCACTCCCAGCATCTCTCCCTCTTTAAATCGAGCCTTGGAAGGGGGGAAAGAAACAGTAGAGATGCGCTTTCACCCTCCCAGCTCTTCCTTCTGAACACACCATACCTTGTCTCCCTCACAAACGCACTTTGTCTCCCTTCATTCTTTTCTCACCTACACGAACCTTTCCTCCGTTCCTTCCTTCCTCTCTCATGAATCCGCTCCCCTTTCTCTCATCTTTTTCCCCCATTCACTTCCGAACAAAACACTGATACGTACCTTCTTCCATATAAACACACGCGGTCCCTCCTTCTTTCACAAATACTCTTCTTCGTTTTCCTCTTCCTTCCTCTGCTTAGTTTTTTCCTCGTCCTCTGTATCTTCTTTCTCTTCTTCTTCCTTTTCCTCTCCATCTACCCAACAAGCACACCGTCACACCGTCACAATCACCTTGCCGCTTCAGTACACAGGTGGCCAGTTCCTCGTGTCACTCCTCCTCCTCCTCCTCCTCCTTGAGCATACCTCCTCTCCCTTCCCAATCGTTCGTCTCCCACTCCCCCTTCTCCACTTCCTTGTACATAACCTCACCGTGTTTCACCGCTTACTCCTCTTCTTCCTTCTTATCCTCCTTTTCTTCTTACTCGTAATCTTCATCGGTCTCCTTCTTGAACATACTTCCTCTCCTTCCCCTTTCTCAAATTCCCACTCCTTTCCGCTTAATTCTTCTTTCTCCTCATCCTCTTTTTCTTTGAGCAAACCTCCACTCCATCCCCTCCCCAGGTCTTCCCCTCACTTTAGCGCACTTTCCCTCCTCGTCCTCGTCCTTCTCTTCTTCATTCTTTTCCTCTTTTTCTTCTTCCTCCTCCTCGTCCTAACACTCGCTTGCCCAGGTCGCCAAGACGCTTAGCCAGGCAGCCTCCGAGATAGCTAATCATTCCTTGAACTCCCCGACCACCCGGACCAGCCAGCTCGCCTCCTCCTTACTCAACACACACGCACACACACACAGCCGCACCCTTCACTCCCACCCTTCGCCCCGGCCTGCTTGCATGCCCGTCTGTCCGTCCGTCAGCCAGTCCGTCCGCCTGTCCATCTGTGTGTCCGTCCCTCCCTTGCTCGAATACTTGCTTCCTGGTGCTCGTCGGTTCTCCATTTATTCCCGCGACACGGCCACCCCTCCTGCTGCCTTGCCGGAAACTAGCGACCTATGGCACACACACACACACACACACACACACACACACACACACACACACACACACACACACACACACACACACACCACACACTTTTTTTGTAGCTCTCCTTGTGCGTCTGTCTAGCTCGCATCGTAGTTTCGCTAGTTAACATAATTTCCAGGAT
Organism: Eriocheir sinensis; assembly: GCF_024679095.1. Lineage (NCBI taxonomy): Eukaryota > Metazoa > Arthropoda > Malacostraca > Decapoda > Varunidae > Eriocheir > Eriocheir sinensis. Next base: position 16,032,712 of record NC_066516.1, read on the forward strand.
ACGATTCTCAGGAGTGTCTTTGTGATCACTGAGTCAAGGTCTCTAAAAGGATGACAGGGGATAAGAACTCGCATCCCTTCTTCATTTGAGGACCTTACAGCATTTTACCATCGGAGTTTAAGGAATACAGAAATGAAAATCCTATTCTAAGATGTTGTTAATAGTTTTGCTTTCTTGCTGCTTGGTTAATAGTGCTTTTATGGCGACGAGTAGGTAAGCTTTTATAAAGGAAACCGTCTTTTTATACTTAACTTCTAGCTCGCTCACATGCACGCTATACATTATTCAAGATTTGGAATTTTTAACTTTTCGCTTTCTCCGTTGTACCTCCGCGGGCGCTACAGGGAAGCATAAAGGTAAATGTTATTCACCTCGAGACATCAGTCCATCGCCGGGCGTCCACTTTTGAGGCGGCGAGGACGTTCACGAGACAAACATCGAACACGGGGCTCAGGCGTGTACCCGGCCGTGTAAAGAGTGGAGTGACACTTTCTCTCTCTCTCTCTCTCTCTCTCTCTCTTTGCCCATTCATTTTCTTCTTCCTCTTCCTCCTAAACTCGTATTCGTCCTCATTTGCAATCGTCGTGGGCCAGTATCTCCGCCCCTCATCCTGACTACGCCGGACCCACTTCCACAACAAGAAAACGCTATTAAGATGGGCCCGATAAGCTATTTTTTTACGTCGTCCGATACTCCGCTGGTGACATGAAATATACTCGTCTCGGCTCATTAAGACACCACCTGTTTATTTGTCACATGCTTTGTTGCGTCCGAACCCGCATCGCCCGGACACTGGAACACGGCCGGCCGCTGCCCTCTCGTCCGAACACTTAGACCAAACAGCGGACCAATATTCTAACGGGCCAGGAGCGAAGAAAGAAAATATGAGAAAATGTGAGAGAATGTAAAAACTAAAGCGAAAACAATGGAGAGAGAGAGAGAGAGAGAGAGAGAGAGAGAGAGAGAGAGAGAGAGAGAGAGAGAGAGAGAGAGAGAGAGCGTCGTTTTTTGGCAGGATGCAGGAAAACTGATAAATAATGACTGATCTGCAATTATACGCACCGCAGTGGAATCCGTCTTATTATTTCGCATATTGTGTGTTCATATTTTCCGGTCAGTGAAGCGGGTTTGGTTTGTTGACTCGAGGAAATGTGTGATACAACCGAGTGCTTTATTATTTTCATTATTTTCAGCTGTCATAAATTCCACATCATCAATTTTCTGTTGCAGTATAGCCTAGATAATTGTCCGTTATGGCGCTAATCTTGCTTTCATTTTATTTCGTATAATCCAAACGATATCCTATTTTCTATTTTCAAGTATGATATCCTCCACACAATAAAATTTCTGTTGTAATATGAATTAATTATCCATTACTGCTACTCTTACTTTCATTTTTTCTTGCAATACAAACGATGTCCTTTTTTTTATTTCCAAGTATAATAAACTCCACATAATCAAATATCTATTGCTGTATCGATGAATTATCCATTATGACTATTCCTGCCTTCAACATTCTTCCTTGCATTAGTTTCTTAATATTTCTGTATAATATTCGACATTTTTTTTCCTCTTCCTTTTTTCGTGCGCATATCTTTCACATCAGTTTCTTTTTACCCATATATCAGTTCGGGGAATAAAGTTACGTTCCATTTCTCTCAAGCATACATTTTTTACACGTTCATCTTTTCCACAAGTATTATTTTTTTTCTTAGCTCTACACAAGTTTGGGAATAAAGTCAGCGGCATCCCGTTTTCTTCGTAAAAATTCACTTTTTCGTAGCGGCCACAAAAACACGCAATAAAAGACTCGAACACATTGGCCAGGCCGAGAACACTTGTGGTGGATGTTTGGAGGGAAGAAAGGGAAGGGGGGGGATGGTTGACGAAAGAGGAGGTGATGGTTGGGGAGGGTGAAAGGTAGGGAAATGGGGAAGAGAAGGAAAGGAAGAAAAGAGAGTGATAGGTTTCTTGAAAATAACTCGGTAAATAGACATTCCTTCTCTCTCTCTCTCTCTCTCTCTCTCTCTCTCTCTCACGTGTGTGTGTGTGTGTGTGTGTGTGTTTCACCGTTGCGAGACAAAAAATCCCCCGTCTCTTGTTTTTCCATAATTTTTTTTTTCGTTTATCGAACAGTGGCTACTTTCTTTATCTTCCTAACATTTAAAAAAGAAAATCGATCAACGTTAACATTTTTTTTTAGACTTACAACGATACCCTCTGGTTTTCCTCTTCGTGTCCATTTAGTACGCGACATATGTTTTCTTTATTGACCTTGATTCTGTGTGGAGGCGTATATTGTTTGTCATGTTTTGTTTTGTATTAGAACATTATTTATTTGATGTATGGATGATTCTTGATATCTTGTCGTCGCGTGTATATATTTTTTTGTTTACAGTTACGTTTAATTTATCAAGTTTTGTTCTTTGGTAAGATGGCGACAGAAATGGTGAAAAGCAGTTGTGATGCTTTCATTATTTTATTTATATTACTTATAAACGAGAGGAAACGATGTGTTGTGAGGGTGTGGATGCTAATGATGGTCCGGGTAATTAAAGTGTGAATAATGCTCTGAGTGATGACCTTACTGAGAATGATGAATAGAGCAATCATGAGTGTTTAGTTTCACATTGAAGTTGGTGTGGGTGAATGATGTTGATGCGACGTGATGGTCGTGTGTGTTGATATGAAATTAAATGTGTTCTGGTTGTGGTAGTGAACATGCGTTGCTAAAAGAAAATAATTGTTGTGTGGTGTTAATTTTTTTTCTTCTGTGTGTAGACCTATCGCGCTTCGTTTGCGTATTTTTATTGCAAACATGATAATTGGTCTCAGGGAGTGATTCTTTTTGTTGCTGTTGTTGTTTTGTCTTTTTGATTGACTCTAAACTATATCACATTGCTTCACTTAGTCGACATGCCAATGGAAGGGAGTCTTGTTGGTATATTTGGGTACTCGATACAAGTTAGAATATTGAAGGGTCGGCAGATGAATCTCTCGCTCACCTCTTTCCCGCAGTGATCACCTCCGCTATGCGCTGGAGAGTAAACAAGCTGCAATCGTGGTGAATATTGTAACAGATGAGTATTAGGGATATAGGAACCAGCTGTAGAAAGAGCACCAAACTGTTTATGCCGAGTTGAAAAAAAAGGATGTCACTAAGTAGCCATATACTGGTAGCATTACAATTATGACGAACCCATAGAGGGAGGCAACGGAGGAAGTAGGTAATGGCAGCAGCGGTAGTCATAGCAGGGTTAAGCAGCAGCATGAAGCAGTGTGGAGGGGTGATCGTGGTGGACGTGAGGGTTATGGTAGCAGTGGTGATGATAGTGATGGTTGTGGTGGTGGAGGTGGGGGTTATAGTAGCGGTGGTAAGGTGATAATAGTAGGGGTGGTGGTGTTGTAGTAGGAGTGGTGATGATGGTGGTGGTGGTGGGTGTGGTGGTGGTAGCAGAGGTGGGTGCGGTGGACGGAGCAGGCCGGGGTGAGCTATCGCCGCCCTCGCCAATTAAGTGCTATTATCAAGCCTCTGTATAAGGGCGCGGGAGGCTGCTGCTAATACCTGGCGTGGCGGGGTCCTCCGCCGCCGCCGCCTCAGCCGCCACTCGCCGCCACACGAACTAATTGGCGCCACTTAAGGTGTTTACCGGCGGTGGCAGGAGAACCATTTGTACGTCAGGGTTTTTTGCAGGCTTGCTCTCTCTCTCTCTCTCTCTCTCTCTCTCTCTCTCTCTCTCTCTCTCTCTCTCTCTCTCTCTCTCTCTCTCTCTCTCTCTCTCTCTCTCTCTCTCTCTCTCTCTCTCTCTCTCTCTCTCTCTCACACACACACACATAGGCAAATAGGCAAACAAATGGATGGACTGAAAACACACAATCTAACCAACTGATACACAGCCAAAGATATAGATGCACATGCATGCAAATATATAGACTACACACACATTCCACATTATATGCCATGCTCTCCTTGGTAAATAAACTCTATGCACTTATTTTCTTTTTATCATAATTACGGAGGTGATTTTTTCCACTCGCCACATGAGAAACAGACGTGAATGTTTATTGATGTTATGGTAAAGACTATAATAAAGATTAATTATAAAGAAAAGTAACATGCATAAATAGTAATAAAATTTATCATCCAATTAATCCTTTTCACGGAAGTTTCACGATGGCCCACCACCCAGGTGACCGGAAACATCAGGTAGAGCCAGCCAGGTAGCCAGGAAGACAACAGCCATCAGTAGCCCACCCGCCGGCATGTTGTGTTGTGTCGCTTTGTGTTGCGTCGTGACTTGTCGTGTTGTGTTGTGTGTCGGACCCGCTCGCTGCCCCGCACCCTTATCCCAAACACTCGTCATAACCCGCGAAACGACGATAGCTGAGCCGCGGACAGGAAGCGGTGTGATAAGAGCCTCCGTGTGTCGGGAGGGTGGGGAGAGAGAGAGAGAGAGAGAGAGAGAGAGAGAGAGAGAGAGAGAGAGAGAGAGAGAGAGAGAGAGAAACGAGCAGGCAGGTGGTGTATTCGTAGCGGTGTTGGGAGACGGATGTGTTTTGACTGTTGGCTGTCACACGAGGCGACAGAGGAGACGCTGATAATATTGAAGCAGAAACACGGGGTAAAAAGGAGAACCCGAGACAGGCAAACAAAGAGACAGTGTGTAAAAAAACATGCAAACAAAACAGTACACAAAAGTAGTCTGTATCCATACCTTCGGAAAAGAACTTGTGTTATACAGGAGTATAATAACAACCAAAACTCAAAATCGGCTTTAAACTTCTTTGGAAATTAAATTTATAGACTAGGTTATAAATGTTTAAATTCAACTCGTGTATGGAATAGGTAAAGTTATCCAAATGTTAATATACAAGATTCACGTGTGGTTTAAGCTATAGGTTAGGTAAGGCTTAGGTTAGATTTGATTATGCAAATGTTGACACGTGTAGTTCATAGGTCAAGCGTATATTTTTAGGTTAGGTTAGGTATAGATTACGTTGAGGTCAATAATGATAATGAACACGTATAAGAACAGACAGACAACGTGTGAAAGGGGAAAGAGGGAAGAAGGTAATCCGGGTCTGTTGTAACACGTGACGAGGATACGGCGTGACGAGGGAAAATTATATCAGCACGTAAATCTTCTTCCGGCGTCCATTATGTGTGTGTGTGTGTGTGTGTGTGTGTGTGTGTGTGTGTGTGTGTGTGTGTGTGTGTGTGTGATGTTATCTTTTCTTCTTTAGCAATGTTTCCAGTTTTATTCACATCGTCTTCTTGAATATATGACTCCTTGGAGAGAGAGAGAGAGAGAGAGAGAGAGAGAGAGAGAGAGAGAGAGAGAGAGAGAGAGAGAGAGAGAGAGAGAAGAGAGAAAGAAGAGGAAGAGAATGCAGTAGAACAAAAATACTAAAAAAAAAGACTGTAAACGAAATGAATTAAGTAAAAGGTGAATCAAATGAAAGGAAGAGGGAAGAGAAAAGAAAGCAAGCAAGCGATAAAGAGGAGAATGAACCCTATTTCCCCCCACCCCTATCCCTCCCCTCTTCCCCCCCACCACCCCCTCCACAAATAGGTTACTCCCCGATATATCAATTTTTCCCGGGTGCGGCGTCGGGCGCGTCCCCTCGAGCGGTACACTGTAATTACTCAATGAACACGTAAAACAGCCTCTCCCGTGACGGCCAAATTGATGCACGGCTGCCCCAACACGAAGGCTTTTCACCTCCTTATGGGCAGCACCCGGCCGCTCCCCGCGCGCCTCGACACGCCCCGGAAAAAACTTAGAATCGAGACCCTTTGATTGACTGCTCGTGTGGCGGGTGAACTGCCTTACTTACTTACCTGAAGGCCGGGAAGGAGAAGGGGAAGAAGGAGTTAAGCGGGTGAGAGAAGGGAAGGGAAAGTGGAATGGGATGGATCGGAGAAGTATTTGGAGTGAAGAAGGAGGAATAGGAGGAAGGGAAGAAGGATGAGGATGAGGGAGAGGAGGAGGAGAAGAAAAGGGGGAGTGAGAAGTGAAGGGGAAGTGGAATGGGATGGATCAGAGGGGTAATAGATGGGAAGAAGGAAGATGAGGAAAGAAAGGAAATTAGGAAGAGGAGATGAAAAAAGGTGGAAGAAGGTAAGGGGAAGGTGGAGGGATATTAAGTGGAGAAGAGTAGGCAATAGAACAAGCTGAGAAGAAAGAAATGAAGAAAGAGGAAGAAGAGGAAATGAATATGGAGAAAGTAAAGATGGAAGTGTACAAAAAAAAATATTTGTATAATTATGATGTGAAGTGGGCAAGGCTGTGAAGAGTGAAGAAAAGGAAAGTGGATGTCTGTAAAGGTGGAAGAGGGGGGTTGAGAGGCAGTGGTGACGGGATTGAGGGTGCTGCAGGTTTACGAACTATAACGAAGTCTGGCTCAGTAACGGACAGATGTAACGGAAACTCGTCGCGAATATTTACAAGCTGAACAAATTTGCCGTTGTAGATGATATAGGGAGAACAAATACACACAAAAATTGATGAAAATAGTAACATATAGAAAACGTTAAGCACAACGACTTAAAATTATGCCTCTGCTAAATATTGAGACAAAAGCCTCTGCTAAATATTGAGACAAAAGCTGAGTAGTGATTAGCAACTTTTAAACAGTAATTTCCTTTTGTATTGGATGCTGTTGAATACTTCACGCATCGGTAATTTCGGCAGCAGTCACTATAAATCTGTTTTGAACACTGGATTTCCAACAAGTTACTGGTCGTTTGCAAGCGGAAGGAGACATTCATTAAACTTTTATGTAATGTCTTGATAGTGTTGTGCAGTACCGAGGAAAAAACACATGGCAGAGGTAGAAAACTCGGAGACAAATGGAAAGTGTGTTCGCCAGAAAATGTAAACGCATAATATGATTTTGTTCTATAGAATGTAAGATAAAACAAGTCCATTACTTGAAGTGAATTGGAAGTGTGATAGAGAGAAAAGGAGTGCATGTGGTATTTAAGTAATTATGCAAGATTACAAAGGCATCCATGGATAGTGAATTGGACGGGTAAGAGAAAAATAGAGGAGAGAACTTCGAGCGCATGGTAATTTCAAGTAATGTAAAAGATAAAAGATGCATTAGCGAACAGCGCAAGATGACGTGAAGGAAGAGGAAGAAAGGGCAAAACATCTCTGCATACGTAATTGAAGTGTTCCGTTAAAGATTACAAGTACATTAGTGAACAGAGAATTGTGGAGCGTAGGAGAGAAAACAGACGGAGAGGAAGGAACGGGAATTGTGGAAGACAGGTATAAAGGAGGGAAATTACAATGATTACTATGATAGAACAATGCATAAACAGTGTGTGTGTGTCATTATCCGCCAGTCACTCAGCCAATCAGCTCTCCAAACTAGTCATTTATTCTTATCAACCCATCCCATGCCGCAGCCAGCCAGTCAGTGATCCCATTCATCCATCCATCCATCCATTCATCCACCAAGTCAGTTAACCGTCTGTTTGGCCAGCTGTTGCATAAAAAAGGTGAGGGGGAGATTTATCTGACTTCTTCAACAAATATCCGAAATTTTCTAAACGTTATTTGGTAATTTTAACTGTGATATTATTATTATTATTATTATTATTATTATTATTATTATTATTATTATTATTATTAGTAGTAGTAGTAGTAGTAGTAGTAGTAGTAGTAGTAGTAGTAGTAGTTGATATTCATAGTATTTCAGCAGTGTTAGGAACAGTTATGTGAAGTCGTGTTAGTTAGTTTGAGTACGAACAGTGGAAGAGTGTCGCGGTGAAGGTATGAAAACCGTATAATATTACGTAGTTGATGATCTCGTGTGTATGGTAATGATGGTGCTGGTGAGAGATAGGCAGCTTAGTGTGGGCATAGTGATGATAAAGGTGATAAGATGTATACACCTTGTTGTGGTCAAGGTTAAGGGGTGGTGATGGTGGCGGTGGTTGGTGATGGCGGTGGTGGTGGTGGTGATGGTTGACGTTGTGGTGTAGCTTGAGCGACGTGTGTGGCAAGGATGGCAGGTCTTGGCCTGTGTGTGTGTGTGTGTGTAGTCGGTATCAGCGTGGCCGGTGTGTGGCCGATAATGGGGGGGAGGGGAGAGGGAGTGAGGTGCATCTCTTTGTTATGACATTTTCTTCCAACACTTCCTTGGTGGTGGACATTAGCTAGTGTGTGTTGGCTGATGTATTATTGTCATACAAAAAAAGCGTATAAAAAGATAAGGAAAGACAGCGGAAAGAATTAAAGAAAAGATTAAGAAAGGAACAGAAATGCATCCCACATTATGGTTTCTATTCTTAAGACAAGAGTTGATTTGTAAAACTAAACGAAAAACATTCATTGGAGCGCACGACGTTTATTTAAGGAGACGTATGCTCGACGTTATCTTAAACAAACGAATAGTTTAGAAAGGAATTTTTCTTTGAAACCTCGTATTTTTAATTTTCAGAAACAATGTTGGCTCTGGTATCATATCATCACAGATACATGTTTTCTGCGGCAGCCTTTCCCTTCCATGAAGCAGCGTCACCAGATGCAAGACTTTTTTTTTATCTATGGTAGTCGTTTTTCCATGAAAACATTGTCGCCACAGACTTGTATCGCGTCATCTCAGCGCCATACTCCACGCGGCAGCCTCCTCCCTTCACGAGGCAGCATCTTCAGGTACAATACGTGTACTTAGTTAATCCCACACGTAGGCAGACATCCCGTAGCCACGTACTGGGCGGCCTAACACCGCGTCTCCAGCCCTCGCCTATAGCTAACGCGCCGCCGCCAGGCCGGGGCTCCTCACCGTGTCCTGACTGAACTAACAGATGTCCGACATTCCAGCGGCCTCTAACGACCACCAGCAGAAGACATTAAGATAATAGAGGGAGTGGAACGAGCTCGTTAGAATACTAGGTGTAAACGATAGGAGGGATGGTGTTGTGGCCAGTGGTGAGGGTGAGGCATCGGGGTGGTGGTGGTGATGGTGGTGTGGTAGCTATGGGACTCCTATCACCACGGTCGAGGAGATATCGCTTTATTGCTCCGTTTTAAGGGCGATAATTGGCAGTTTATGCTTTGTTGTACCCGCCAGTGCCGCGGCCGGGCAAGGGAGGGATTTAGTGCGTCCCCCGCGATGCTTATGTCCCAGGTGAACATGTGCAGCTCCTGCCGCCATAACCCGGTGTACCCAGACCGGCTGTGTTGTGTATTGTGCTGGGACTTTGCTCATTAGCTTAGTAAGTAAAGGAAAGAATGATGCTGTGTAGCTTTAGTCGACACAACCTGATGTATTTGTAGGTCAGCTTTGTGTGTGCTGTGTTGTGCTGTGGAGGCGCTCTGCTCCCTAGCTCAGTAAGTAAAGGAAAACAAAGTTGATGTGAAACAAAATTGCTGTGTATCTTTAGTCAACAAAACCTGATGTGCCTGTAGGTCGGTGGTGTTGTATTGTTCTCTACTTTTCTACTATAGTTCTTGTTGTAAAAGTAGAGGAAACTCTCTCTCTCTCTCTCTCTCTCTCTCTCTCTCTCTCTCTCTCTCTCTCTCTCTCTCTCTCTCTCTCTCTCTCTATATATATATATATATATATATATATATATATATATATATATATATATATATTGGTAGATAGATCGATAGATAGATAATTATTAGTAATTATTTTAGTTCGTATGCCGTATTTGTTGTCATTTTCTACATTCATTGGTTATTCTTTCTTAACTAAAGCAATGTTCTTGTTAGTTTGTTTCATTGTCGAATGGAAAACCTCTCACAACAGTAAAAAGTGTCCATTGTTCCTGGTGTTTGCTGGGCCGCTAATCTTGTCTCCTCGGGAACAAAAACACATCCTCTGTCCAGTTTGACAGTTGTTATCCGTGCGGCCTTAAGTGGAGAGATAAAAGAGGAAATAAACAGATAAAGAGAAGGAAAGCACGAGGTCCTTCCTCCGCCACACACGAATCGTTGTTGTTGTTGTTGCTGCTGTTGTTGTTGTTTTCTTGTTGATGCTCATGTTCTGTTATCAATAATAATTTTATTATTATTATTATTATTATTATTATTATTATTATTATTATTATTATTATTATTATTATTATTATTATTATTATTATTATTATTATTATTATTATTATTATTGCTGCTGCTGCTGCTCTCATCCCTTCCCCATATAACAAACCCGCGCAGTGAGTAATTCCCGACTTAAAAAAAACTTGGTTCGCTCCTCGTCTACCCTTTGTCTCACCCGCTACCTTTGCTGTCTCCCGTCCGTCTTCCCTTTCCTCTCCGTCTCCCCTCCCTTTTCTTTTCCTACCCGTCTTCCCTCTTCGTCGCCGCTCCCGTCCATCATTAAACGCTCATTTGCACAAACAGCTTCCTGGAATTCCCATCAAAATATTCTCAGCGTCTCTCACTTCCTCTCCCGCTTCTTCAAAGTTTCTCTCCGTCCCTCCATCTCTCGTCACCATTTCTTCCGTTCCTCCTCTTTCTCCTTCATTTTCATTTGCATCATTTTCATTTTCCTTCTCCTTTTCCTCCTCTTTTATTTTTTGCTCTTCTTCAACTTCTATTTTTCATTTTCCTCCTCCTCCTCCTCCTCCTCCTCCTCCTCCTCCTCCTTCTCCTCTTCCTTTCCTCCCCCTCCCCCTCCTCTTTCTCCTTCTCCTTCTCCGCCTCCTCCTCCTCCTTTAACACTTCTCGCTTTTGCTTTACACACTCATTCGAATTCATTGTTTTCATTCCTAAAGTCATTCCCTCTTCCCCTTTCGTCTTCTTCCTCTTCTTCCTCCTTTTCCTCCACCCTCCGTCTGATCTCACTCTTGTCATGTTTTCTCTTTTTACCACTGCACTTCATGTCTTCCATTGCGTCACGTCTCTCCTGCGTCACCTCCTCTTTCCCTTCCTTCACCATCACCACCAACACCATGTATATCTTTGCTTCCCTCTTTGCACTAACATTATTCGTCTGTTCCGTAACGTTACTCTTAAAATGTGTGTGTGTGTGTGTGTGTGTGTGTGTGTGTGTGTGTGTGTGTGTGTGTGTGTGTGTGTGTGTGTGTGTGTGTGTGTGTGTGTGTGTGTGTGTGTGTGTGTGTGTGTGTGTGTGTGTGTGTGTGTGTGTGTGTGTGTGTGTGTGTGTGTGTGTGTGTAACATGGATCCATCCCTGTGTATACCTGTTTCCAGCCACCTTTTGTATCCGCCACTAACATCTTCACCGCTGCCGCCGCCGCCGCCGTCATTTCAACACACTGTACACACTCCTAACACACGAGGGTGCCCGTGTGTGTGCATACCTGTGTCGGGGCTTACAACTGAGGCCTACACAATCTTCCAGCCAATCACCAACCCCAACAACATTCATAAACATCAGTCCACATCATTAAGTAACAGTAAACAAAACGTACAGAGAATTTTAAGTAACCTCGTACACATGGGTAAAAGTAAAGAAGATAAGAGCATGTTGTAATCTATCGCGGGAAAAATGAATGAAACAAGTATCGATTCATTCATGTTTACTTTCATCCCACCTGTCCGACACCTTGTTCAGCGTGTGACGGCGAGAAGACAAGACGAATCCAGGTTTCAAGGTTTTCCCACGCTTATACTCCACCGCTCCGCTCACCTTGACTTAAATATCTCAATCCATCATAATTTAACATCCACACGTACCCTTTCCCCTCTTTTCTTAACCCTTGTGGTGGTGGTACAATAAATTACAGGCCAGATTACAGGACGGTAATTGTTGAAACCATACCCCACCGTTAGCCGGGTTTCCGAGCCACTTAGCACCAGTAAATAACCCCCCCAGCACTCCTTTGTCAGGGCCTCGGCTCCTCTATATTCATTCCCCCGTAAACTGAATACTTGACCCTTTACTTAGTGTCAAATATTTCTCTGCCCCATCATTTATCATGTCGCTCCCCATAAGCCCTTCTTGCGCGGGGCCGGGCGAGGAGCCTTACCCGGGCGGCCATCCATGTTATATAATTAATGTCTCAGCGCGTCCCTTACCCCAGCATTATCCTCCTAAGTCTTTCCGTGCCTCGCTAAGCCCCTCCTCGCCGTCACATTATTCGGCGGCTCTTTCTTCTTCGCCAGATACTTCCCGGGGGCGGCGGCGGCGCTCCACCCGGGGACCTGCCCGAGCCACACGCTTGTTCAAACCTCCTTTCTTCCCCGGACACCTTTTAAGCTTCCCATAACAATCTATTTTCATCACAGTCCACCGACCCTATCATTACCCGGATCCCGTTTTCTTTGAAGTCCCGTCTTTCAGTCTTTTATCATCGCGGGGTTGCCACACCTCCGTTTAGGGCAAGGGATAATTATCGAAACAATGGTCTGGAGGTCGAGATATTCAGGTTTATTTTAGGCTCTCATGGATGGCGTTTATGCTGAACAGGGCAGGTATTCTGGTCGACAAAGGAGGATACCTGTGAGTAATTAGGTTCGTTTGTGTTTGACAAAGTTGTTGAGGGTTGTTAGCACGGCGTGGCGGTATGAGGGGATGATAAGTGATGAGCAGAACCCTCATACAAGTGGCCTCCTCACACTTACTGATTTGAACTTTATGGTCGAGCGCGCGTCGTCATACTCGAGCCGTGAAGGGAACGCCCTTAAGAAGTTACCTGCGAGCTTAGTTTCGGCGAAATTCATATTAGACTTTCAACCTTTATAATGATTACACCTATACCTGTTGAGCGCAAAAGCATTAGCTGTCCGTGTAGGAAAATATAGAATCAAGATATCTTTACCTGACAATAATAAAAGCAGGAAAAGTAAAAGCGTTAGTCGCATGCTTCTTACCTACATAAAAAAAGGAAACAGGAACCAAAGGAGGAGTTCGAATTATTAGTATCAGCATTCTGAGCGTCGGGGTATTCGAACTTGCATATATTATCGCTCGTCTTTACCTGTCGCCGTCTCCGCCCCGTCTACCTGGCAACGTGCAGTCATGAGCAGGTACACAGGAACGAGTCAGTTGTGTGATGAAGGAAGATTTAGTAGTAATATTCTTATTTTTCATTTATTTGATTTACCTCGCCTTCTTTCTATCCCTTTTGCTGCACTTTCTTCTCTCAGGTTCTCTTTATCTTCCTCTTCTTCGTTCTTTTCGTTCGTTTTTCACCTTCGTCTTCGCACCTATATTTCTCTTTGTTCTCATAATTTTCTCTTCTTTTTCTTTATCGTCGTCTTCCTCCTCGCCATCATTCTCCCAGTCAGCTTCCTCTTCTTAGTCCTTCTCTACCTTCTCGTCGCTCTCATTCTCGTCTCCTTCCTTTTCTTCTTCCTATGCATCCAGTTTTTCTTTCTCATCCTCCTATACTTCCTGATTCTTCTCCTTCTTTTCCTCCTCTTCATCATCATCATCCTATATGTATTTTTGTTTATCTTCCCTCCTCTTCTTCCTCTTCCTCCTCCTCCTCCTCTTTCTCCTCCTCCTCCATCTTTCAACCGGGTCCATATCCCAAGAACCCTGGCCTTGTCTCTTCACTTTCGCATTGTCACCCTCGCCTCTAACCACATCACGCCCCTTCCTGGTCCTTCCCTCTCGGCTTAACATTCACATCTCCCACCACAGCAAGGCCACACCACACCCTGCACCACACCGACCTCCCCCACCCCCCCACATACACCACCACCACCATATCTCACCATCAACACCACCACTAAAACCACAAGCAGCACCTTTCATCACCATCACCATACACTCATAACTCTCACCGCAAATTTATGAAGTCGCAAACGCTGAACGCCAGACGGACCGACGGACGGGACGGATCAGGGAGAATCGGCCTTACGTTCACACCCCATTAAGGAGGATTTAGAGAAGGAGACGAAGGCCTGGATAAGCTTTAGCGGCGGCTGGGGTCAAGGCGGTAATAGCACACGTCGTCACCTTGCGTAAGTGAGGCGATAGCTCCTCCTCGGTGCAGCGGCGGCCATCGTGCTGCGCCTCCTTATCGGCTGTGGAGATCGGAGGGTCGGGCCGCTTACGATGCATATCTCAATTGCGTTTGTTCTTGGCCACGCTGCAACCCGAGACGCCGTAAGAATGCGCGGTGCAGCGGCGTGTCGGCCGTTGTATTAATCATCGCCTAGGAAACACTGCAGGGATACTTTGGAGGAGGAGGAGGAGGAGGAGGAGAAGGAGAAGGAGAAGGAGAAGGAGGAGGAGGAAGAGGAGGAGGAAAAGAAGAAGGAAAAGGAGAAGAAAAAGAAAAAAAAGAAGAAGAAGAAGAAGAAATTAAAGGAAAAAGCGGAGACTTTTTCGTTTCGCTTCCAGTGGATGGAAATAACATATCTGAACACGGGCCGGCCGGTGACGCGCCCACAAGACACTATCTGACTGCAGCTGTTCACGAGCCTCGCTTCACCGCAATACGTATTGTAGAACACACTCGATTTAATTTGCATGACAAAAGCCGCGTCGGTATGGCGGCGTGGAGAGGTTCCCCCGCAAGACGTAATAATGTTTCCTTCGCCTCTCTTTTTTTTTCCCACCAGCCCAAACGTGATAAGAAAAGTCTGTGGCGGCGGCGGCGTATTGTGACACATCGGCTCATTATGAATCCGTGACGTTAAAACTTTGGCGTTAAGACCATTACCATAGCTAATTGTTCACAATATTCCCAACAGGATGGTAAACACACGCATATCACCGCCCTTGGCACATCCTTTACTACCCCTCTAGACTTGGAGATGCCCCCTTATCACACAGTCCCGCGGCGCAGCGTCCCATCCTGCCCTTAATGACCGCCGCCCCGCCGCCCCTACGCCCTCCCGCCGCTGGGGTGTTTATGCTGCCGCGCTGCGTCCGAGGCTTGGGCTCCGTGTTGGTCCCGCGCGGTGATCTGAGAATGTTTGTTTTTCAGCGGGACAGCCTACAATTACTGGGCCATAATTAGAGGGACGAGGCCAGGCCGTGCGGGGGACAGCATCCAGCGGCCCCGCGCCTCGCCTCCCACAGGTACACTGCTCTTACGCGCCTCTGATCCCCGGCCTCAGGTACTCCAGAGGCACGATCAGATCTCTGCAGATGCATTATTAGAAACGCCGGCCAGAGCACAACACACAATCATATTTCCTTCATATATGTTTTCTTTAAGAACCTCTGAACTATTTTCCTGTTTATTCAACTATTAAAAGTATGTTTCCTTTTCCTTTAATATGGAAAAGGTAAAACCGATCTCTGGAATATTACTCCTGCATGTATCTTATTTGACGCGTGTAAAAAATCACTTAATCACAGTAAATTGCATCTCCCGCGAGAGCAATTATATCTGGATGAAGATAAGCCACGAACAAATTAGTAAAGTTGAGGGAGTTTAGACATGCCAATAATTAGGTCTTTAATTGGATAATGAGACAAACATGTTAATCGCTGTTTTATGATATAATATTCTCCACAGACTTAATATGAAATATATTAATCATAAAATATACAAAAAATATAACAGGAAAGGCTTTCGGGGCAACATGTAGAAATCCTGCTTTGTCTCGGGAGGAGAGCGGGCGCGCACCTTTCCCAAACGAGTTGCAGTCTTGCAGTGCTACGTAGCACATTTCAGATATGCATATAAAAGTTTGAATAATGTATCATTATGTAATCTCTTAGGAACCCAACACACCGCAACACAACAATTCTGACAGGAAACTTGTTCAGAACTTAATAAAAGTCGAACTCATTCTTCAAAATATTAAAATCCATTCAAAAATTACACGCAACAGAAGACCCTTTAAAAATACGTACGATTTTTTCCTTTTGTCGAAGGACTGCGGACTATTTTTTCTGTACCCATTATTATTATAAACTGAAAAGCCACCAAGTGCCTGCAGTAAATCATGCACCTTTAAAAATATATATACCCCTTTAGTTTGAAATATCGCAGCGGGGTTAATAGGAAGATCTAACATTTCTATATTTCCCTTCTGAAGGGAGGACTCGTTTTTCCCTGCCACACAACGGTACCCAGCAAGTGTTCGGTGATAGCCTTGCGATAGTGTCCCGGAGTAGCCTTCTATAGTGAGGACGCATTGTGTTCCCACCTGAGCCACACAGCAGTAAGAAGCATTGCACGGAGAGGGCGTTGTTAAATTTCATCTTGAGCAACACGAAAGCATTTAAGACTATCATGTAGACCTTGCGAAGGGAAAAGTTTATCTTCACGTGTGCTTCAACAGGTGGTTAGAATGTAGTAGCCTCTCTATGTGAAGACTCCTTATTTACCACCTAATCCATATTAAAGAACTCAACAGGTGCCCAGTAAAGCCTTGCGAGATGAAAGTCATTGCATGTCTACCTGTCACACAAGCCAACAAGAGGTCAACTGTAGCATTGCAAAGAAACAAAACGAAGCCTTTTCTCTTGAGCCTCACACCACCAGTCAGGATGGGGCCGGCAAAGGTTTGTGAGGTGAGGACTTGCCTCCGCCTGAGCTTCACAACAGTAGTCAAGACGCGGCCAGCAATAGCAGTCTTGCGAGGCGAAGGTCCCGCCGTCCCCGCCAGAGACACAGCAGCTGCCCCGTCAATAGCCGCCTTCACTAAGCCTACGGCACACACGCGGGACCAGACGGACGGAAAATATATAATCACTACCATCAGAGCCCGAGTGTGTGTGTGTGTGTGTGTGTGTGTGTGTGTGTGTGTGTGTGTGCGCGCACGCGCGCAAACAGCATAGCTTCCGTATGACGTAATGACATGTTGGTCTCGATTAGTAAACGATGATATACTACTTTTGCCACTAATACTAATACTAATACTAATACTAATACTAATACTAATACTACTACTACTACTACTACTACTACTACTACTACTACTACTACTACTACTACTACTAATAATAATAATAATAATAATAATAATAATAATAATAATAATAATAATTAATAGTAATAAATAAAATAAAATAATTTTGATAATAATGATAACACCACCACCACCACCACCACCGATAACAACAACAGCAACAACTACAACAACAACAACAACAACAACAACAACAACAACAACAACGACAACAACAACTACAACTACAACAACAACAACAACAACAACAACAACAACAACCTCAGTAATAATAATAATAATAATAATAATAATAATAATAATAATAATAATAATAATAATAATAATAATAATAATAATAATTATTATTATTATTATTATTATTATTATTATTATTATTATTATTATTATAATGGTAAAAAACAATTAATACGATAAAAAACTTGCAGGATGCTTTGAAACTAAGATAAACGAAATAAACCATGTTTGATGTTTTCTTTTCGTTTAAACAGAGGTGTGTGCGCGTGTGACCGACCGCTTGACTACTGAAGCTTACCTGTGAAGGGAGAAAATTATGGCAAGAGGAAGGAGAGCCTCTTGATGTATGGCGTAGCTAGGAGTCTCCACACCACACCGAAAATTCCGCTTAAACTGCCATAACAATACCTTGTAATCATATCATATGGAGTTAGACATTGCCTGCAAGTTTAATACGGAGCTGAGAGAGAGAGAGAGAGAGAGAGAGAGAGAGAGAGAGAGAGAGAGAGAGAGAGAGATGAAGATTTATGTATTTTCTATGGTGTTTAGCCGTGGCGTGCGAGGTGCAGGCCCATACCTGTGGCCGATGAGCACCTGCAGCCGGGGAGGCGGGGCCCGACACCTCCAGAGACGGACGGGGCCTGCGGGCGGCGTCTCTGCTGCGCCAGACTCGCTCGGTTCCGTAAAGTGTAATTATTAAGCCAAAAGTCTGCAACTCTCCCACGACCCCTGTATGGACGAGTGTTAATCTTTTTTTTCTTATTGCACTAAGTAAGAATTGCTGTTACATGGCAGGAACAATGAGTCAAGACAACTTGATACTGATCTGTTTTTACTATACAGTACACACACACACACACATGAATTTTATTTTTTGAAACATTGACTTGATTATAATCATCCATCATATCAACGATTATACACAACTAAACCATAATTTCATCCTAGTTTGGGAAACAAAATGGCAATAATCTGATATATGAACACATGGCAACTTTTCGTGTTAATTATCATCATCATCATTACCATCATCATTATCTTCCCCCTTCCTTATAGATAGGGAGGCTAAGTAGAGGGAATTAATACACCATTACTACAGCCAACGATTGCATAATGAACCATTAATAAAAGCGCGCGGTCTTATCACTTCGCCTTAGTCTCGTGTTACGCTTTGCATACTGATTGATATTCATCGAGGCGGCAATCACAGCTCTGTGTCTTGCTGATGGTGTTCCGCTAACCTTTCACCTCCCATTCTTCCTGCGCGCCATTACTCACATTTCCTTTTATTCCTCTGGTGCCTCCTCCTCACCTCCTTCCCGTGGTGCGCCTTTTCGCTGCTCCTCCTCTTGGCCTATTCACACACACAAAGACGCAACATAAACACCCAGTCAGCACAACACACAACACGATACACAACACAAGACTCATAACACACACACACACACACACACACACACACACACACACACACACACACACACACACACACACACACACACACACACAAACCACACACACACACACACGTTGGAAAGCTTAGCGCTGCACGGCCGGCCACGATACGCCTTGTTGCAGCTGTTATGGATCGCCCGTGTAGGTGTTGGTGTTATCTCGTAAATCAGGTAATGCCGTTTAGCGCCAGGGGAAGGGCTTGGCTGCGGCCGGCCCATGAATCACCCGCCTCCCCTCATTAGCCAGTCCTCGAACCCCTGTATTAGAGAATCAGGCGAGCATTGAAGAGACGCATGTAGCTGATGCCCAGGATATAGCCTTCCTCGGGGCTGTATATTAGAGGCTAAATGGAGGACCCTTGGCTGTGATGGAGGATTGCATGGCCTCGGAGGAACAAGAAGAGAGTCATTCTTTAGGCGCAGACAGGGAAGAGGCCCGTTTAGAGAGAGAATGCCCCCGCAACGGTAATTATTCGACATAATTCTCCAACGCGCTTTCTTGAGAAATGCCTTGTTTGACAACCCGAGTGTTAAATATTCAATTTCGCGTCGTAACTAAAACCCGCATCGCCCGGCTGTCTCGTAACCCGTCGGGGCGGAACGAGGCTCGACGGAACATCATTTGCATGGGTCAAGGCAATGCTAGGTGAGACGTGAGGGTTGTCGCGGCGGTGTGAAGGAAGGAACCATGAATAGAAAACCCGCAATGGCCAAGGTAATTAATAACGACACAAGTTGCTTCACCCGCGGCATTAGCACGAAGGCCGCTCAAGCTTCGCATTACTTGGGAAACACAGACATTCCCTCACACAACCAAGACCTGACAACGACAACAACGGACCCTTGTAACCTAAGACCAAGAGAGCCACAACCACCTCCACAATCACCACCGACACCACCATCAACAACACCATAAGCAGCAGCAGCAACAGATCCCCTTGGTGGTCAGAGGGACGAAGAGGCGCCCATCTACACCTGTGTTAGCGTCTGCACCGGACGAAACACTCCTAAGACTCTTCTCGACCTCATGGAAGATGCGGCGATAATGTGTATCTCGGGAGGTGTTGAGGCTCTGGCGGAACGATGCATCACAGGCGGAAAGAAAGGAGGAGGAAAATGAGGAGGAGAAGAAGGAGAAGAAAAGGAGAAGAGAAAAAAAATGGATGGAGGTGGTGGAGGTGATACGTGTACAAGGTGTGGGACGGTGCGATTATGAGCGGCGGTGGTGATGTATTGGTGATGGGTATGGTGTGGTGGTGGTGGTGGTGGTGAGGGTGCCGGGGACGTGTGATGTGTTGATAAGGTAAACAGGTGAATCGTGATGCGGAGGTGGGATGACTAGGCTGTTGTAGTGTTATCTCCGCGTATTATTCAGGGAGACAACGAGAGATAAGGCGCTGACGTAGATCATCCATGCATAATACGGATATGTAGATGGGTAGATAGGCCGCCATCACCGTAAGTATGGCTGCCTCTACCTTCCCTATCTTGTGTGTGTTGTCTTTCTCGTTCCTATACACGTGCTTCCATAGATATGCATACAGACGTTCCCGCGTATAGTCTTAGATACGAAGAGATGTCATAAAGATAGTGGGGAATAATTTAAGCATCTCAGAACTATATACTTTCCTTTTTTAGGCGTGGGAAAAAGAGAAAGGATGGATGTGCCGGTGACGTTGTTGTTGTTTTTGTTGTTTTCGTTAATGGTGGTGGTATTGATGGTGAGGATGGTAACTGAAGTGGTGAGGGAGTTACTGGTGGTGGTGATATAATGGTTTTGGTGTAGGTGGCTAGACTGATATTAGTTTTGTGGAAGGGGAGTTGCTATAGGGAGTCCATGATGATGTCAGGAATAGTAATGAATAATAGGATGCTGATAGTGGTGTTGGTATATATGTGCTGGTGTTAAGAACATAAGAACATAAGAACGTTGGAGTCTGCAAGAGGCCAGTAGGCCTATACAAGGCAGCTCCTTTGACCCTAAGCTCCCGTGTATCTAACCCCACCTAATATCGCTGTCCATGAATTTATCTAATCTATTTTTGAATGTGACAATTGTATTGGCACTCACCACATGACTGCTAAGCCTATTCCACTCATCCACAACCCTATTAGTAAACCAATTTTTGCCTATGTCCCTGTTGAATCTGAATTTATCCACTTTAAACCCATTACTTCGTGTCCTACCCGGTTCTCTTTCCAAAAAACATTATGAATATCTCCCTTATTAAAGCCCTTCATCCATTTATAAACCTCGATCATGTCTCCACGCACCCTTCGCCTTTCTAGAGAATGCAAGTTTAACTGTTTGAGTCTTTCCTCGTATGGCAAGTTTCTCAACCCCTGAATCATCTTAGTCATCCTCCTCTGCACTGATTCTAACATTTTGATATCCATTCTATAGTAAGGTGACCAGAACTGAACCGCATAGTCAAGATGAGGTCTAACTAATGCTAAATATGGTTTGAGGAAGACTTCGGCGCTTCTGTTGCTTACGCTCCTTGAAATAAATCCCAGTACCCTATTTGCTCGATTTCTAGCGTGAATGCATTGTGCCCTTGGACGGAGATCAGAGCTCACTAAGACCCCTAAATCTTTCTCGCACCCAGACCCGCTTATGAGAGTGTCATTTAAGCAATAGTTGTGAGAGGGGTTGTTCCTACCTACACTCAGAATACTGCACTTCCCTACATTGAACTCCATCTGCCATTTATCCGCCCAGTCATACAATCTGTTTAGTTCATCTTGAAGAATACTAGCGTCCTGATCCGACTCGATTACTCTACCGATCAAGGTATCATCTGCAAACTTACTGACATCACTACTAATTCCTGTATCTAAGTCATTGATATAAATAATAAACAATAGTGGACCTAATACCGAACCTTGTGGGACCCCACTCGTAACACATCCCCAGTCAGATCTTTTACCATTGATTTGCACTCTTTGCTTCCTATTGCTAAGCCACGCCTTGACCCAGTTCAAAACTTTACCCTCTACTCCGTGAGCCTGTAATTTAAGCAACAGCAATAGTAATAGTAAGTGTTGGTAATACTGTCGTAGTTTTATGTAACCAGGAGTCTTTGTGTTAGTAATGGTTTGGGTGTTGGTCTTGCTATTTGTGGTGCTGGTAGTAATGATGGGAGTGTTAAAGATAGTGAGGGTAGTAGTAGTAGTAGTAGTAGTAGTAGTAGTAGTTATAGTAGTGTTGCTGGTGGTGTTACTATTGTGTTGTAGGACATGATGGTGACACAGGGATGAGAAAGACGAGAAAATAGGTACAAGAGAAATAGATACGGAGGATGATGGGTAAAAGCGAGGAAGACCTTGTTTTTGCGCTGAGAAAGTCTGACCAATGGGAGAGACAATAGTCACCTCCTTATATACGGCTAGGGTCTTGCACTGTATACACCAAGGCCGCTCATGTCAGCACGGAAGGGTGTTTGTAGTGCCGGTAACGGTGATCATGTTTAGGGTGTAATAGCAGCAGTCAATGTGCCCGTGCTCGTGACGGTAGAGGCATAACCAGGACCTTCGTGTCAGTGTTGTCAGGGGCGGCGGTGATGGACGCGTGTCAGTCATGAGTGAGCGCATGACACTAATACGGCTGTCAGCTTCATGATGCACCGCCACGAGGATGCACGTACTTTTTTTGTACAGTAACGGAAGCATCTCAAGGAAAAAATATAAAAAGAAATAAAGGCCGCTACGACAAAGAAGCACGCTAAGTCAAAAAAGCAAGATAAGAGAAAAACGCACTCTAAATCTGATATACCTCATTGTCTCGTTGCATTTTACGTCCTTCTGTTACTATGCTTAATGCTTACGGTGGTGGCACTCTGCACATTATTTTTTTTTCTTTTTTTCGTAATATTCTTGCATGGTCATCTTTTCTTTACACCACAGTCTTAGCTAATGTTTTATTTATATATTTCCATCATACAATTTCACTTAAATAATTCTTTGTCCATGCAGTTCTTTATTTTTAATCATTCAATGTCGATTCTGTTAATATATTTGTCTAAGTCTAAAGACTACATAAACAGTTAGTCATTTTGCTGAGTTATAATACTTCGTATGAGTTTATACCTTCTTAATCATGAGTTTTTCCTCCTATTTCAGCATCATTATTTCAAAGGTTTCCTCTCACCTCCTCCTCCTCCTCCTCCTACTTTGTCCTGCACAAGTGGAGGTGAGGGACATGTGAGAGACATCAAGGCCAGTGAGAGGGATTAAAACCTTCTCCCCTTCCTGCACATGTGGCTGAAGAGAAGGAGGAGGAGGAAACATGGAAACATGGAAATGCAGGCAACAGAAAGCCTATTGGCTCATTACGAGGTCGCCCGCTTGGGTGATTTAATCTGCTCGACCGCCACTTGGGGCTTGGTGAGCAGATGAAAGCACCTCGATATTGAGGAGCAGATGGAAGCTCCTCGTTATTCAGTTTACTCCCGACGCAGCGAAATGACGGTCGATTCTATATTTGAAGGAGTTGATGGTATTCGCATTTACTACTTTTGAGGGAAGATTGTTCCAGTGGCGGATGACTCGGTTTGAAAAGAAACTCCTTCCAATGTCTGTGTTACATCGGCTCGACTGAATGGGTAAACCGTTATTTCTAGTTCTTGAGTTGGTTTGCAGTTCAAAGAATTTGGAGTAATCGACGTTATTGAACTTTTTTAGATACTTGAAGACTTGAATCATATCCCCTCGTAGGCGTCTTTTCTCCAATGTAAAGAGATTGAGTCGCTTGAGTCGTTCCTCGTACGGTTGAGCCCTGAAGGTTGGAATCATCTTTGTGGCGCGTCGCTGAATCCTTTCCAGTAGAGCAATGTCCTTTCTGTAATTGGGAGGAGGAGGAGAGAAAGACTATAATGCTCTGGGGGACGGAAAGTTGTCGAAGGTGTTTCATCCTTTCCACGTTAATGTGTAAAGAAGCGACTGAAGTGTTTGCATCATGTTACGTATGTTTTGCGTGCCAGGTGTTTATTTTTGCGACACACACACACACACACACACACACACACACACACACACACACACACATTAGTTATTCACTGAATGGACCATACCAACAAAATAACCATAGCTTACTCAAACTGTCATATAACTGTTCCCTACTGCTTCATGACCACAACAACTCCACCAAAATCTGAACGTCAGGGACCGGATTCAAGATTATGTACAAAAAAATCACGCTTAATTAAAAAACTTGGGCAGGATCAAGCCAGCATCAGGAGCATTCAGCAGCGCACAAGTCCTCGCCACAAGGTCCGCCCACCGCCACCCCTGCCACCCCGCAGCCCGCCTCGCCTGTACGTTTTCTGTGGATCAGCGGACATCGACTGGCCGTGGCTGCTGCCGCTGCTTGCCTGCGGGAGGAGTCGTTTTCTCTCTCGCCAGCATTAGGGCCAGTTTTACCATTCTTCTTTGTAATTTTTTCTCCTGATATATTCTTTCGATTTTTATGATTTTCTTCGTGTTTTAGGGTTATGGATGTGTGTGCGTGTGTGTGTGTGTGTGTGCGTGTGTGTGTGTGTATTCTGTGTCGTTGATATTTATAATATTTTCCCTCTGTTATATCCCTTATTTATCCACTTAGTGCTGTATTTCCTTAATCGGGCGTTCCATTGTATATTTTCCCCTTTATTCTCTTTCGATCAGGGTAGGAATGTGGGAGGACATACGTAATCATATTCTAATTAAGAGCGTCCGCCTGTTACTGGAGCACTTGATGAGACCCGCACGTTTGGAGATGTGACAGATCATGTTAATTGGTGAGATTTATCATTTCGTGTGTTACTTTTCATTCATATTCAAGTCTAAGACAATATGACCGTTTATTTTTATTTTTTTTTATTTCCGTCACTAGCACAACCGTCAATGATCCGGGACTAAACAAAGGAATTGCCGTCGTGGGTTGCATCCCCACACGCATTCCTTCATGTCTCGCCGTCCTGTGAGCCAGTGAAGACAGG
Source organism: Eriocheir sinensis (assembly GCF_024679095.1). Classification (NCBI taxonomy): domain Eukaryota; kingdom Metazoa; phylum Arthropoda; class Malacostraca; order Decapoda; family Varunidae; genus Eriocheir; species Eriocheir sinensis. Next base: position 16,057,187 of record NC_066516.1, read on the forward strand.
CACGTCGCTTGAATGGCATTCCTCTGAAATTTCGACATATCTCGCTCGTCGCTTATTTGTGGAATTCAAAGTGTTGAAGGATAATATAATTCACTCAACAAACAAAGGCAGTTGTTTTGAGGAATCAACTACTGTGGTTATATGCTTCTTGACAGGCCAGGAAAGATTTGTGGGTTGAAGTTAAGATGGTAAAGCAGCGCAGCTATTTTTATTACAGTTGTATGCTGGAACTGAGTATGAGTTTGTGATGCTTTGACGAGCAGTAGATTATGTATTTGCCTGGCTCATGCTGCACGCAGCTGTTTAGAGCCGGTATCTGGGGGTGTCTGCCTTGCAGGAGGAGGCAGAGGTAGGATAGGTTCAGATGGATGGATCAATAAAAGTTCCAGTTATTTTATGTGCTCTATTCGTGGCAAGACTTTGTTACATCGACATCGTTAAGCCTCGAATGTTTTAGCCTCGACATGTCGACTGACGCGTCGTTCATTTCCTGAGACTCGTTGTTTTTGGTTGGGTTATAAAGAAAATTAACTATGACAATGGCTCACGTGAGTATTTCTAAAAATATAGCAAATGATATGGAGACAAAAAAATCTAGGGACACGCGGAATATTATTTGAAATAATTCTGAGAAGGAAACACCTTTGGGAAATCTTTTCAAGTTAAGAAAAAATGCACTTAGCACTGTAAATTGTGGAATTGAAGTCAAATACATATGTACGTATTACTTTGGTAACTAAATAACTTGAGATGCGAAGTAAGTAATGATGGGTTGGGCGATGGAGCGCTGGCTGGGGACCTGAAGCTGATGGGGCACCGAGGAGGTAGAGGATTAGTAAACGTACTGAAGTGAATATCGGTATGTTTGTAAGTGCTGAGAGGGTATTCATGTCTATGAGCCTTGATTAAGTTAAGGATTACGTCGAGTAAAACTGATATTATGGTTAAAAGGAAACATATTGCTCTTACGTTTGTCAGCTTCTAAAATTCAAAAGCTCTCTTCGTCCCTCTACTGACCTGGTCTTTTTTTATAACTGTCTTGGTCTCTCTTTTGACAATGTGACAACGTAATTAGACTCGATCACTCTTTCATTACTCACTCACAAACTCGCTCATTCCTTTGTGCTCTTTTTTACTCCTCTCGATGTTTGTATCTGGAGACCTTCAGGAAAATGGATGGAGAGATGACTCTTATGGCTCGAGTCTTTAGGATCAGTCGCGACCATTAAAATGCTCTTGTTTTTCTTAATAATACTTTTGTGAAGTGAAGGCAGAGTGAACACGAAGGAATGTGAAGGGCAAGATAATGTTTGTGGTTAATGATAAATCTTGATTTGGAGGGAAATGAAGTGGAGATTAGAAGGAAAGGAACAAAAGAAATAAAGAAGACAATAGGCAAAAAAAAAGTACATAACAGCATGGAGGAGGAAAAGGTCAATAGTGTAAGAAAAATAAAAAAGTAGAACAAAAATTAGAGGTTAATCTTAAGAGAGACTGACACAATCTTAATATATCTGCATCATGCCTTTGGCCTTTCCTGGTGATATGTGTTTTCCTTAAATGTTGTTTTTATTAGATACAAAATTTATTGCATAGCTATTAAATGACAATTCTACCTATCATATATAATAAAGAAAAATAGTTGCATATTATAATCAAGATGGGAATATTGATGAAGAAGTGATATACTGCATTCCTGTATCATTGCCTCAGGGAAGTGAATCTGTCATGGCGATGTGTGACAAGTGAATGTGTGATGCATCGACGCCTGTGTGTGTGTGTGTGTGTGTGTGTGTGTGTGTGTGTGTGTGTGTGTGTGTGTGTGTGTGTGTGTGTGTGTGTTTATGTATATGCCTGCGCGCGCACGCGCCATCCGTGTTCCTTGTGTCGGTGCATTATGTATTCACTTGTCACACATCGCCATGACAAATTAACTTACTTGAAATAGTGATATAAGAATGCAGCATACTTATTATCATGTCCCATCTTGATTCTAATGTGCAACAATGTTTTCGTAGTATAGAAAAATTTATTTTTTCTGTTAATAACTGTGTTATTAATTTCGTATCGAATAAAATGCTTACATGTCTGAAGAAATATACATCAAGGAAATCCGACGGCGTAATGTAAATGTCATGATTGTATCGAACTTGCTAAGATTTTTCTGTAGTTATTTTCCTTTCCTTCTCTTTCTGATTCCCCTTTTTTCTCTTCCCTGCCATTCCTCCTCCTTTTGCATTAGCTTTTGTTCATGTT